>NC_081161.1:41059477-41324477 GCF_012432095.1 Onychostoma macrolepis
AGTGAATAACAGGAGAAGTTTGTTTATAAACAGGAGAGCCCTGGAGAAGTGAAGAGAGACTTCGGGTGAGTAAGCCTACTCAGAGAAGTTCTAGAGGATGGATCCAAGGAGTAACAAAACTTTCTTTGCCTTACAGGAACTCATGGAGACGGAGACCAGGAGGACAGGAAGCACACACCTCAGCGGGTGATTGGAGCTGGAGATGGATGACACAACTGAAGAGGGAGATAGCAGGTAAGTACAACAGGTAGGTAAACTAGACTGTTTAGGGTAACGATACCAAGGGTAGAGTCCACTTCGTATTTACGAGATCGGACAATGATTACTGCTGAGGTGTGTGCTTTTGTACCAGACTTGATGAGTGTGATAATGAGGGACAGGTGCTGGTGATCAGTATTCAGGTGAGGGAGTGCGCTGTGATTGGCTGGGGAGCGAGCCTGACCGATCTGTAACAGCAATAGGGAAAACGTACATTTTGAGGTAATCATTCCTCAAAGTCACACAGTTATCAATACCAT
Source organism: Onychostoma macrolepis (assembly GCF_012432095.1). Taxonomy (NCBI): domain Eukaryota; kingdom Metazoa; phylum Chordata; class Actinopteri; order Cypriniformes; family Cyprinidae; genus Onychostoma; species Onychostoma macrolepis. The sequence goes on from NC_081161.1 coordinate 41,059,996, forward strand.
TACATTTTGAGACTTACCCTGTGCTAGGTTGCAGATGTTTTTCATTAATTTTTTAATGCAAAATGTGAATACTAAATCAGTCAAACTGTTTGGCGAATCAGATTGAATCGTTCACAGGAGTCATTGTTCTGCACAGTTCGGCAACCTTTTGGGCATGAATTGCTATATTTAATTTTTCTGGCTAACCACTGTGCCAATGAGCCATGCTGTATTTATATGATCATTTTAATATTCCTGAAGCATTTTTTTCATAAAAGGTTTTTTAAACTTTTCAAAATTCTAAAAGAAAAATGTTTAATGTTAAATTAGACAGATTTACAGTGTGACCCTAATGAACACCATTGTATGTGTGAATGTCGACACAACACCATCATTATGATTCGTAGAAGTACCTGGGCTGGTACTTCTAGCTCTGACGCTTGGCACCTCCTTCATGCCATCTTCATCAAATGTGTTGGAATCGTCATATTCATCATTTTGAATGGCGAAAATTAAATGCTTTACGTTAGCTTAATGATTGATAATTAAATATAGTGGAAAATTAAACAGTTTAAGTTAATTAAGCACAATACAATAGTGTTGCTCATAAAGATAGGCACTTTATGGAGTTAATAAAGTGGTCTGTTGAGGATATGAGATATATGATTTTTTTTTTTTTTTGGTGTTATAAAACAAAGCATTTGGGTGGTTTAGTGTTTTTTGTGCTTGTCCTTGTTTGTTTTTGTTTTTTTTATATGATCTTTAAGATCTGGCAACACTAAAACTACCGCAGGGTTCGTGAGCGCCACTAGTCCCGTGTCAAAATGTGCAAAGGTTAAGACTTCTTTCACTGTTATTTTCTTGCATCTCACACAGACAAAGACACATTTCTGATGCACGTTCAAATACGTCATTAACAACTAGTTGCTCAGTTCAATTCCTTACACACTGCGTAGAATTTCTGTAAATGCGGTTGTCACTACCTGTATTTTTCAGAATTATGTGTGTGCAGAGCGCAATTAAGGAGTAAAAGGTGAACTGACAACTGTGAACTGTGTTGTTTTAACAAAAAATATTGGAGTAAAATGAACATGACAAAACATTTTTTTTAGGCCCATTCCATTCGTTAGCTTTAAGTTGCTATGTATGCAAAGCTTTACTTGCCATCAGATGCTCTTCTAATGTTCTTCATAAGATCCATGTAATTCTTTCTATAATACAAAAACTCATATCACATGACTTCAGAAGACTTGGAAAATGACGCCCATGTCATATGGACTACTAATGATGTGTTAAGGAAACATGACGTAGCGATGAAGAATAATGTACAGGCTACTAATATTTTACGTAGTGCTTCAAGAAGCAAGACCTTGGACTGAATTGAGTGTAATCAATTGGAAATAAGTTAAATTGATTGAACTTGCAACACTTGACTGAAATAAAAATGGTTTATTTATTTTTTAACTAAAACCAAGCCTTTGATTATAGAGTATTATAAAATTCACTTTTGTGATGAAAATTGAATGGGAAACGAAGCACAGCCACATTATGGAAAAAAATCATTAATGGGACTCTGTGGGCTGTAGTTATTTTTATCGGTCCTTATAACAGCCTATATCACTTAAAAAAGTTCTGAAGCAGTCTTTACTTTGAGTGTCTGTGAAAGCGAGATGTTTCCCTTTCATTTTTCTAAGAACTGCACCTATATATTAGAAATAGAGCTGCCAAAAAACAGGAAATTGTTACTTTTGGCTTCCTTTGACATTCTATTGGAACATTCTGAAAAGTCCAGTTATGATGTCCACTCTGAGAGCACTATTAAATTTACCAACAGACCTCCTTTCTGACCTTTTCAGTCGTGATGAACAGAGTGCTTTGTGATTTTATCAGACTTCCTACCGAAGAGGTGAATCGAGTCAAGTTATAAATATGTCTAGCTACAGCCTCCAGTCACAGAGGACATCCACTTATGAGAGATGATTTCATTCTCAGTTGAGCGGCTGAGGTCCAGAAAATGGGAATATTTTGAAAGACTGTGTTATTAATACAAAACAGATATACAAAACACATTCTGCCAAAAGGTCACGGCCTGCTGACTTTACCGGCAGTCAACTGCTCTGAGCCGTGATGGTAATATCAATGCTTTTCACACCATCTGCACTTTTAGTCGGACATGTTTCTAAAACTAATTCAACTAGCAAGTAAAAAACACGCTTTCAAATACACACAGGCTCTTAGCTTCTATCCTTGATGGACATTTTACAGGGTTTTTGCTAAACTGCTTAAAAGCACAACCTCAAAAATGACCACAGAACTGATTCTGCACCCGCCTCGACAAATAATTTATGTTATAAACACCACAAAGCTGGAATTTCAGTCAGGGCTGCTATACGGAAAGCGCTTTTTTTCAAGGCCAATGCGAAAAAATGTACAGGGTTCATAAACTGGATATGTAAGCTACATCCTCAGATGCTCCACAGTCATTCATTGACATATGGACGTGTACTGCAGACAAAACTGACATGTACTATTCAAAAGCTCACAGTTTTAATTAGCTTCTGCTCAATTTAGGGCTGTCAGACAGTCTATTATTGTTGTATCAAGCATTTCAGATTAACCCACTCCTAAAAAAAAATACACTTTGGTCAGAAAGTGTCTTCCTGTTTAAGTAGGAATGTCGTGATTTGAACAAGCTGCAATGTGGGCTACAATTTATGCTGCAAATGAAAAGTTTGGCTGTAGTCTACCTAAGCAATGAAACAAACGTAACATGTTCTGATGAGTCATCTTTCTTCCCGTTTTCTTAATCCATATGGGTTACGCTTACAGGATGCCAAAGTATGCCTTCACCCACAGTATCCGTTGCCAGTTAAACATATCAGGAGATCTGTAACAGCATTGGCAGAGATCTTATAGGAGCCATTAGGTCAAATGATTGTTCTGCATGGTTGCATAACGACAATATAACATAACCAGGTGAACCGTATACTGAAAACACTGATCATAATGTTACGACGATGCTAATATTTTCATAGATGCTTCCTTAAATTCCTTTAAAACTTGCAGTCAACACAGAAAGTCAGGCACTGTGATGTTGTTTTCTGCATATTGAAGATGTTTCACAAGTTGTAAACTTTTTTTTGTTGTTGTTTAAAGGAGCTATAAAGTGATTTCAAAATCTAGAGGCCTTTCTTTTTGAACAAAGCAAAAAATCCTGCAATATTAGCATGTTACTGGGTGTTTGCTGTTCTGTAGACCCTACAGATTTTTAGACCTCTAAAAATTCTTAAATCAAGGTACTTTTACTAGACAAGCAAAATGATGTAAGATATATGGTCTTGTTTCCTAAATTAAGTGCATTTTGTTTAAAACGAGTAAAATTATCTGCCAGTGGAGTAAGTAAAATATTAAAGTATTTAAGTAAAGTATTTTACTTACCCCACTGGCAGATAATTTTGGCAGTGTATGCACTTAGTCGAAGCCAAGTTACACCAGTGCCAATATGGATGGGTTGCGTGACGTGCCCTTATTATTAAAAACCATGAACAAAACACAAAGTACAAAAAATACAATCAGGACTAGATTAAATATGGGTTCACTTGCAGTGAGAATAGACATGGTTTGTGTCGACCTCTTTTGTGCGGTGAATTATTAGCTGCCCAAATTCCACCATCAAAGTTCAAGAACTAAATGCTGAATTTATAAATATGAGCCTGCTGAGCTTTTATGATAATCATAAGTTATACCACAAATAGCCACATTTTTTTTGTTTGATTTTAAGAACATTGTTGTTCATTTTTGTGCGATAAACAATTTCGATACTGTGGTCACCACTTTACCACTCCATTGTAAAATCTTGATCCTGAAGTATAAGAAAGCCAGTATAAGTTTGGGACGATCGCCAAAAAATAAGCCAAACCATTCCACATTTATTCCTCTTGTGGTTTGTGTCACATTAAATGTTTCTCCCTCATTTATATTTACATGAGCTTTGGCCATACCATTTGCTAATCATTTAAGAGACCCATTTAGATTTCATGAGCCTTTCTGAATGACTCAGTTTTACTGTCTAATTTGCCAGCCACAGCCTTCTTAATGAAGTACATTAGGATTGCATTTAATTAAACCACTGCAGCGGCCTTAATTCAATTTCATCCCAGAGTGTTTGTAGTCCAATTAGATCAATTATACATCGGCCAAACACTGCCACAAGCAAGATCTGCATGACACGACAGACATTGTTCACCTCTGCATGTTCAGGCTATTAGAAGGACAATTAAATTAAGATGTAGAGCTTTTAGATTTTCATGGAGATTTTCAGTCATATTATAAAATATTAGATAAAAGAGTCACAGAGTTGATGTGAGGACATGATGGCCAGAAAGATAATCATAGATTTTTACAGTAAAATATAATGGATGTGTACTGCAATTTTTAATTGATTTATTATTTCACATTAAAATATATATACTTGTAAAAACCATAATATAACATACTTAAGGTATATTATATACATAAGGTATATGTGTGTGTATATATATATATATATATATATATTCATTCTTTTATTATTAAATAAATAACATTAAGTATATATTTATATATATATATATATATTATATATATATATATATATATATATATATATATATATATATACATATACATATACATATACATATACATATACATATATAATTTTTTCCCCTCCGGTAGTTAACGAACATAACCTATCCGTCAGTAAAGAACCTTTCCAAATGATGAACACCCTGTTAGTTATCTGCTGGCTTGTTGTAAATTACAGTCCCTGCTGTTGCTCAGTTTCCATTGTGTAGGAGCTTCTTCTCTGCCGCTGGCAAAAAAGTAATTACGATCCTCCAGCAGGCAGCAAAAGCACTGAGATATTATATCTGACCAGAAATTTGGCACACTTGCACTCGGCATTCTCAGATATTAATTAGGGTCATAGTTGGACCGTGATCTTAGACATAGCCTTTGATACTTATTTGCTTCCTTCAATTGGTCTATTATTTAAAGTTTGAGCTTTCCTTTTTTTCGGGTCATATTGAAATAAGCCTGTGGACTACAAATAAAGTCAATTGCTAAAAGAAGAGTGAATGACTATTCTGCATCCTAACTAGGATAATAAATGACCATTTTGGATGCACTGTTATCCAATCTCTCTGAAGCAACACAAGGCAAACAAGCAGGACTGGTGATAGATGATTGAGATTCAAACCTATAACCTTGTTGTGGTTACCAGTGGATAACCGTAACCTAACCAAACCAGTGCAAAACAATGTTGTGCATCCTACACTGTTTAAAATTATCATAATTTTAGCAGTAAAGCACAATAAAAATCATACGGTACCTGTTATTTGGCTAATGGCAAGTTCCTTTAGTATATGGTAAAAACGGTAAGAAATCTAACAGGACATGCTGTTAAATTTATAGGTTTTGAAAATGAAATATACAATTCCCTGTGTGACGTTTCACATTTGATGGTTTTTCATTGAAATAAAAATGTTTTCATTGTTAGTTCCTTCTTTGGTCACACTTTATTTTAGGAACCAATTCTCACTATTAACTAACGATTAACTACGACTTTTGCATCAATAAACCTAATGCTGCTTATTAATAGTTAGTAAGGTAGTAGTTGCGTTTAGGTATGGTGTCGGATTAAGGGATCTGAAATATGGTCATGCAGAATTAGGCACTAATATGTGCTTTATAAGTACTCATAATCAGCCAATATTCTAGTAATATGCATGTTAATAAGCAAGCAACTAGTTAATAGTGAGAAGTGGTCCCTAAACTATTGTGTTACCTTTTCCTTTTTGTTATGTATGTTAGGGTTTGATGTTAATCTTACATTAAGTTATTCTTTATTGCTTTATTTTACCATGATGAGGTTTTGTATTCCACCTTCTATATTTACCTCAGCTTGTGGAAAAGCTGCCTGTGATGAGGTTTGATACATCATGTGGTTTTCTTATTACCACCTGTGTTTTTGGTGATTGTCAGTGTATTATAAAGCTAAAACAGATTTTAGTGCTTCAGTAAGTTGGTATATTAACAATATATCAGTCAATGAAATATACGCTTTTTAACTGTATATTTCAGTTCAGTCTGTGAGTTTTAATATTCTTCTACTGTATTTTTACGGTAAAGTTCTGGCAACCCAGATGCCATTTTTACTGTAAATTTCACTGATTTTTTTTATACGACAGATAAGTCACACTCAACACATCCTAGCAACAGGTGTCAAGCAGATGTCATGGAAAGTTCTGGAATACAAAGCCATTTCCCCCCCAGCGGGGTTCAGATCTCCACAACCTCCCACAGAGGAGAGCTGGGAGCAGGCCATTGTCCTCCTCCCTGAAGAACAACGGAGGACTCCACCATCCAGCTGAGAGTGCTGGAAACCATTATATGACAGTAGCATTTGATGGCCGAGTAGAGACGGGATATATAAGATGTTCATATGTGATGCAAACATAGGATGTTCTGCATCTGTAATGTATTTCTTGTGGTCGGTGTGTTATGTTACGTTCAAGTCATGCTATTATTGATCCATGATTTACTATAAAATAACTGCAGCTGGGTTGCCAGAACCCTACCGTAAATCAACATTTTAGGTTTTACAAAAAAAGTTTGGGTTTTACAGTAAAAAACCTGTATATAATTAACTTTTATGTTAGTTAAATCTAATTTGTATCTTTTTAATGCACTGACAACCACTAAAAGACACAGGTAATAAGAAAACCATATGTGACCCTGGACCACAAAACCAGTCATAAGTAGCATGGGTATATTTGTAACAATAGCCAAAAATACATTGCATGGGTCAAAATTATCGATTTTTCTTTTATGCCAAAAATCATTAGGAAATTAAGTAAAGATCATGTTCCATGAATATATTTTGTAAATTTCCTACCATAAATGTATCAAAACTTAATTTTTGATTAGTAATATGCATTGCTAAGAACTTCATTTGGACAACTTTAAAGGCGATTTTCTCAATATTTTGATTTTTTTTTTGCACCCTCAGATTCCAGATTTTCAAATAGTTGTATCTCGGCCAAATATTGTCCTATCATAACAAACCATACATCAATGGAAAGCTTTTCGAATTTCGAAAAACTTACCCTTATGACTGGTTTTGTGGTCCAGGGTCACATATGATGAATCAAAGTTCCTCACATGTAGCTTTACCACAAACTGAGGTAAATACTAATTTATAAATGGCGTACAGTGTCATTCACACAGATACAAATGCCATCACGGTAACACACAACACTAAAATAATGCAATAAACATTTAACAACATAGGATGTAACATAAAACTGAAAAAATAAATAAATAAACAAGAAGAAGAAACGGCTCACATTTGATGGGTTTTCATTTAATTAACTGCCACAAAGGAAATTCTGAGAATGTCAATTTACAGTTTCTACTGTAAATTATAATATGACTTGCTCTTTTTAATTTCCAAAAACTGAATTTAACAGTATTGTACTTGAAAAATTGCATGAAACATTTCCCCATATATTTAGCAAGAAAACAGGTTTGTACTGTCTTTTACTGTTAAAATTATGATAATTTTTTGTGAAGGTTTAGATGCTCCCTGGATTACAGTGATGGTGCAGTTAGCATTAAAATTCTTGAAATGTTAAAAATCATGTCTCTCATCTGCTGCACTTAATAATAAATGTTCTTAAATGATTTTCAAGCACTTCAGTTTCAGCCAAATATCCTCTATCTGAATCTAATATTTATTAAGTGTTTTCTTTTTTTAGATATCTGAATTACCTTCCAGTTATGTGAATATGAAATCAAGGATTATTCGCTCACCTATAAACACTCAAAGTTATGTTTTGTCATAAACTGATAAAAACTGAAATTAATTGCAAAGGTTAAAAGTCCACATTAAGTCTACTTGTAAACACTTATAAACACTCCAAATGATATAAATTTTTGATTAGTCAGCCTAATGCTGATCAAACTGGCCAAATATGCATTATAGTTTTAGTATATGACATTTTCAGCATCCACTCAAGTTAATCAAACTTCAAATGTCTTTCTTATGTTCATCTCAGCATAATAAAGCTGGGAAAGGAATCGTATTTTATGAAAACATTCACAGATTACTTTTAAAAGGCTCATATTTTTGCGGCTCAGGTTGAAGAAAAGGTGCAAACGTTTCTCCTCAAAAGGGAGACATAAAGAGAAAGAGAACGGGAACGCAAAAGAGCCTAAGACATGTCTAATTGGAAATGACTGGTTTGAGAGCATATCCACCCTCAGAGTGAAATCTGCTCCTCCGCCTCGGTCCCCTGGTCCCCTGCACACAGAGGATTAGCCCAGAGCTAATGCGGATCTTGTGAGTCACAGCTGCATGTTGTGTATGCGCGCGTTTGTAGGGACAATCAAAATTATCATAGAACACCACCAATCCTCCTTCAGCCACAAACACTGAAGCCTCTAGAATACCTTACATTAAGTCATATTGAGGCTTTGTCAGCTTCATCCTTTTCACAAGTGTTTTTTGTTTCTTTTTCCTCCTCTCCTCTCCTACAACAATTGGCCCATTTTCAAGAAATGTCAGAATGTATTCTTCATTTCATTTAAAAAAAAAAAAAAAACATTTTCCCATTCTAAAACTACCACAAATCTGAAAAGTAAACTTAAAGTAATAAACTCTAACCCTAAAGCAATTAAATATTTCAATTTCGTCACAGTACCTTATGAAATTCAGGTATATTTAATGCTTAAATACTTTAATTTGGTGATAAACTCAATTTATATGATGAATATTACATAAATAAAGGATAATTATCATTATTAAATAAAAATGATTTAACTACGTATTTAATTATATTATATTATTATGAAAGCATTATTTTAAGACTGAAAATACCACAGTATAGCAGGGTTGAAACAGAAGTCAGATCAATCAGAATATTATTGCAAAATTATTAATATTATATATATATATATATATATATATATATATATATATACATATATATATAGTTTATATTTAAACATTTATATTAAAAATAATATTGAAATATTAAACAATATTTTGTTTCACTATTTAGACTATATAGCATACTTCAAAAAACAAAAACGTGTGTATATATATATATATATATATATATATATATATAAAACCCAATGGAATGGAATGGTGGACAATAGAAACAAAGTGAATTTCAGTTTGTTTGCATTATACATGAAACAGAAACCAAAAAAAGTGACAGAGTTCAGTATGCTGTTAATTATAGCAGCAGTAAGTCAAGGGGACACGAACAGCACAGTTTCTTGAGCCAATTATATTGCGTAATCTGAAGCACATCCTCATTACTAGCTCTTTCTGAAAGGCTCCTCAGTTGAAATAATACTTGCCCTGTAGATACCCTTACAACTTCTCATCCGTGTCAAAAGCATCTCTTCGTGTAAAGAATTTTGTCACTTCACGGTTTAATTTCCACAACCGAATATGGCAGCATTCCCAGTCCTGACAAATGTAAGGATATTTTCTGTTGAAACAGAGTGACCTGTATTTAAGAGTAAAACCACGTTTCTCTTGAGTACTTTGATTTATATCTTCCTGCCAGAACGATTAGTTGGACCACAGTACCAAAGTACGCTTGCCATCACCTTGAGGTTCAAACTGCACAACTGCACATATTTTTGGCTTCGAAAAATAGTATAACAACTCTGTCTCCTTCAGGAAAACGCTCTGTGTGTTTGCCAGCTCTGAGTTGCCCAAACGCTACCTAGTAGCAATTTTCTGCCTGACAACAAATTTATTTTGTTCATGGTCAAAACTTTCAGTCAGTTTCCTTTTTAGAAAACATCACATGAACATAAAAGTACATTCAAATCCCTCTGTATTAATTCAAATTATTATTGTATCAGAACAAGGTTTTGTGGCCTAGCAGTCAGTGCATATGTGTCCTGCAAATTGAGTTGTGGTGCTCATGAGGGAGACTCTGCTTTGCATAATTTCCTGTCATCTCTCCACTTTCTAAGCCAAAAAATGGCAAAAGAGATGATTTAAGCATTTGGGTCAATCTATGAAACAGGTGCCTTTTCCAGCTGCAGAGGGAGATTTATGGAACATATATTTCGTATAATTTTAAACAGTAAACTGAAATACACCCATCTTAAGCTTAACAAATAGGCTTGTATTTTATATATATATATGTATAAACATGACATAATTAAAACGTAATATATATCTGTAATTAAAAACACATTATTAGTTAAAAGTTTGGGGTCAGTAAGATTTTTTTTTCCTAACAAAATTCAATCATTAAATTGATCAAAGGTGAGAGTAAAGACATTTATAATGTTACAAAAATGTATATTTTTAATATAAACATTTAATATGCTGTCCTTTTGGACTTTCAATTCATTAAAGAATCCTAAAAAAAAAGTATGAAGCAGCACAACTGTTTTCAACATTGATAATAATAATAAATGTTTCTTGAAGCAAATCAGCATATTAGAATAATTTCTTAAGGATCACGTGACACTGAATTGTTCCTGTCGTCACAGCAATAAAAATAATTCATATTGTATATCTCGTTTTCATTAAAACTGATATACAGCAAGGAAAAATACAGAAAAGGCATCTTTATGAAAAAGACAAAGAGGGGGGAAATATAAGAATGAATAAAATAATGTGTATCATGCAAAATAAAAGTTAACATTAGCTATTCCTTTTTTAAATCATTTTATTAGACGAATACGAGGGACACAAGTGGCACCTGTTTTATAGAATGAACCATCTTTTTGAGATCTTCTGTAAGAGCCTCTCACTGATGTTACATAACAATCACAATGTAGCAACAACAGCAAACCCAGAGTCATGGCTCTTCGAAATCTTCAATAATTGCAGATGTGGGCCATAAAGTGTTGAGGCATTAATAAAATGTCCCCGTGATTCAGTTGCCTCAGCTGGAAGGCCTGACACCTAGAACTGCACTTCCGCGCCACGGCGCTAAAAGTGAAAAGTCACTGCGCTAGACATGGGGATGTCTTAATGAGGACAGTCTGACATTTGAAGACACCATCACCCTACTCCACAGCAGACAAGCTCTGCTCAAATGAGAATCACAGAGAGCCATGCCTGAAGAGAGAGAGCAGAAAGAGCAGGGTCAGCAAGTTTTGAGAAGATTAGGGGTAACTACGCATACTCATGAGACCTAGTGTTCATTTGATTCAGAAAGCAGCCCACATCTCAACTTCTGCTAGCTCTGTCTCATCAGAATGTGCTGCTGTGTCTGAAATCACTCACTCGTTGAGTATTCCCTATATAGTGAATGCCACATATTGCACTATATGGTGGAAAAAGAGATAACAAAATGTAGATAGGTTGCTGATGTAAAATGGAATACTAAAGAAAAGAACACTTAGATATAATAAATTATTCAAATAATGATGAACAATACATGTTTGTGAATGTGTGTTTTATATATGCATGTATTTAAAATGGTAAGTGATTTCAAATACTGATGAAACGGTCAACTAAGAATTACATTATACATTATTACATTGTACATCATTTACTTTATTATGTTTCATGCCGTATGGAAACCTTCCAATTGAAGTGATTATGAGATTACATCTTACGTATAGGCCTGAATATAAATTTATCATTAACATTGATTAGACCTACAGATACTTGAATATCTGAATCATCCACCAAACCATCATTTCCAATGAAATTGTTAATTAGTCAGTTTTTTTTTTCTTTTTTTACTTAGCATTAAGATGAATTAATGGGAAAAAAAACATAATTCATTAGCACTAGTATAATTTTATCTAATGCGTTAATGAATTAGTAAGTGTACACTGGTTGAAAATTGAAAATTTTAAGGCAACCAGCTTCAGCAGATTTTTGAGTTTGCTCAACTTTTTTTTGTGGGAGATTCTCAAATTTTTGTTGTATAAACTTAAAACGACAAGTTGAGAAAACTCAAAAATCTGCTGAAGCTGGTTGCCTTAAAATTTTAAGTTGGCTCAACTTTTTTTTTACAGTATAAGTGCATTATGAATATAAAAAAAGTGAACCATACAGTGCATTAAACTGTTCACTAAAAAAGCAAATAGGAAGTGATATATGAGAACATAATAGTGCCATAGAAGTGCCTCCTACCATCCTAAATTGTTCACAAAACTGAACTGAACCTGTAGTTCACCATTATGACAAAAGCCAAACTTTGATGAACACTCTTTCACAAAGTCCCTTTCCTTTCGTACTATGTCTTTGTCTTTCCGTCTTAAGTGTCTGTCTCTGCTTTTCTCTTACTCTAATGTGTCACACTTGTCCTCTCTCTAATCTTCGTCTGTCTCGGAAGCGCCCACGGGGATGTACCATAACCATTAAAAGTCTCTGAAGAGCTGCTTCACTCTCTCCAAGTGTTTGTGAGGGCGTCCACATATGCGTGTTTTCAGAGGTTAGCAGTAAATCGTGAGCGTCTGCGAGCTTAATCAAATCGAACTTGTCTCTCCGTCCTTCTGTCTCTATCTTTGAGTGTTATCAGTTGTGATGGTTTAGTCCTTCAGGAGCTCTCGCACTCATTAGCTGATAGCCTCACCAGCAAGAACTAGTTGAAATATCGGTCTGTGATTGAGATCTTGAAGGAATATTCTGGGTTATTTGCCATTGAGTTGAATGGAAATGCTAACAGATAGCGAGTATATTAAAATTCTATTATTAGGCTGTTCAAACAAACAGCAATTTTTGAAAGTCTTAAATCATTATTAATATAATATAATACAAATAATAACAAATTACACTACTACTATAAGTATATCCAACTTTACACTCACTTTAAGCAGTATGTACTATATGCTTGTAAACTGCATTATTGCCCAGCAATAAAAATGTACTATATTACTATACACTGTATGTAAACTAAACTAAATAAGTATTCCTAAATTAGCATTTAAGAGTTGTTAGATATTAGATACTTTTCAAGATATTAAAAATGATATATCATCTGTAAGTGTGATTATAATGAGTGAAGATATTAAGATATTATAAATGTCAACTTTGTGATTTTCTGTAAAGTTGCTTTGAAATAATGTGTATTGTGATAAGTGCTACACAAATCAATTTCATTATTTTACGATATAGCAAATCTGAGCTGTGTTTGTTTCAATCGTCGCAAAATGTAACAATATCATCGCCCCGGCTCTTTATATCCAACTTCATCTACATACAGTATACATGCATAGGGCAATATATGCCATATAGCTAATCACAACTGCGTCATTGCTTGTACTGTATTGTTGCAAACTGTAATGATATTATCGTCCAGCCCCAATGTGCTAAATGTGACAATAAGTCATGAGAAAAAAATATCATAAACCATCATGGATTTTCTGTAAAGTTGCTTTGCATGTGTATTGTGAAAAGTGCTAGGCCTATATGAATACATTTGATAACTTTAGTAAATTATATTTTCAAAACATTGTGATAAAGATACAAAGTGATTTCAGCTTTCCTGCTATGCTTCCTCCACTTCTGTTTTACTGTAAACGCGTTGCCTGTTCAATGAGGGACGAGTCCAAATTATTGTTTGAGGTAAACGACAGCATGGCACAGATGGCGCCCATAGACATTAAGTTGAAAATAACCCACAATATTCCTTTAAGTATGTTTTGAACCACAGGCTCGTCTCCATTAATTAAGCGTGGTGTATTCTCACATACAGACCGACCCTTCTCTTGGCATGACCCTTCGAACTCCAAAAGCATGGGAAGAAGAACCGATGCTCCTCTTAGTATTCAGCTTCTAATCAATTGTAGTGCATTTGTTGGCTGAACAAAGAGCAGGCCGGAGTTTTGATATTCAACAGACTCAGTTGCTGAGGAGTATCAATACTTGCAGGTTTTCTCCCACCCTTCCCCCTGTTCTCATGTGTGTGAGTGTGTGCTCGGAGCGTGCAGAAGACCCTGTGTTCCCACTGGCTGTGAGCGCAAGCACTGAGGACCTGGGGTCAGAGGTCACAGAGTCCTATGGTGTGACATCATAAAAGAGCTCAAAGGTCACAAGGTCGTGTGAGGGGAGGAGGAGACACAACAATGACAAAGTGACATGGGACGGGCACCGAATTCCATCACATGACGGCAACCATCCAAGTGAAATGATCCGAGGAGATGGATCTGGGTTGATACGATTAACCTTCACGATTCTTTGCTTGAGCTTAATTGAGTAAATGTGATCTTGCGGACAATGTTTTGCACCCAGAGCAAAAATATAAGAGAATAATAAATAAAAATAGAAACATATCAGACAACTGTTAAGCATAGAGCTATTAAACAAATGTGGTAGAATAGATAAAAGAATGACTTAAGAGAATGATAGATGGACAATATAAAAGAAAGATACACGACAATAGATAGAACAACAGAACGACAGACAGAAAGGTAGACAGAAAGATAGAACGATAGATAGAAAGATAGGGTGTCTTGGACACTTCAGAGCATGTGCATGCTACAGGAAGTAAGTGTGCAAGACAGTCCCAGGCAGTGTTGCCAGGTTTTCACAACAAAACCCGTACAATTGCTACTCAAAAATTAGCCCAATCGCGTTCCGAGGGGGTTCCCCGATAAAAATTGCGTTCCGGGGGGTAAAATACATGTTTTTTGGCGAGGTTGCCGTGGAGAAATTCTCATCTTATGGGCTAAATATAACGTTATTGGGGTCGCTTAAAGTAGGCCAATTCTGTGGGAAAACCGCGGACTTGGCAACTCTGGTCCCAGGTCTCAAAAATGCCAAAGCACAAGTCAAGTCAAGTCACCTTTATTTATATAGCGCTTTTAACAATACAGATTGTGTCAAAGCACTTAACAGTATCAAATTGGAGGACAGATTGTCAGTAATGTATAATGATAAGATTAAACACTCAATTCTCAGTTAATGGCATTTCATTATTGAATTCAGAGTTGTCATTGTTTAGCTCAGTTTAGTTTAAATAGTATCTGTGGAATCAAATTGACGATAATCGCTAGAAATTAAGTGTCCCACAACGCTCTTACCTCTTCGAAGCAGTATTTGAGGCTAAGCGTAACCCATCATGCATCATATTCTGAAAATAAATCGTCAGCCGTTTTGCCAAGATCTTGTAAAAAACTTTCCAGTAAAAATTAAATATTAATAAAAAATTGATATTACACACAATTTGGTAGTAAAACAAAGTGTTGCACATTTTATTGGTGCAAAGATGAGTATGTGTATTTTTTACTACATTTGCAACTGCTTTTTATCACTTAATTAGAAGCAACACAATTAGCTACTAAATTTTGTGTTCTGTTGTAGAGACTAGTTGAACAGACATTTAGAGGTTTATTTTAAATGCAAATCAAAAAAAAAAAAAGCTCTGAAAACACGTGTCCCGAAACACGTGTAACGAAAACTTCTACACATACTTGTGGTCTTCACACACTTGGGCCAAATACAGGAAATACATCATGTAAGTAGACAAGTGGTCAAGTGCAAAGACAGCAAGTTTGAGTATTTGGACAAGCCCATAGAAAGACAGATCAGACAGACAGAAAGATAGAATGATAGAGAGATGGATAGAGAGGTAGATAGAATGTTAGAACGACAGAACGATGGATAGATAGACAGATAGATCCATTTCTGATAGATAAGATCAATCTGTCCTATACTTTTTAGACTGGACTTGATTTGATAATTTAGTTGAAGTGAGAATAACATTAGTGCACTTACTTGACCGATTACTCTCTCGAACAGATCCATTCCAGTGTGCTTCAGGCTCTTTAAAATATATATATATATATATATATATATATATATATATAGATGTGTATGAAGAGCAATACTGCAATGACATCATATGAACACAAAACCACTTTAACTGAGAACTGAAAATCATCGACTCACTCGTGTGGATTGAGACATTAATGGATGTCACTTGACTTTGGTGAATTTTTTAGTCTGATTTAAAATAACGTCTCTAGTTCTGAGAGCTGGAGATAACAGCCTGCGATTTATGACTAATTGCTGGTAATTCAAAACCTTAAATTTTCCCACTTCCAGTGATAGAGTGAAATGACTGTAGTGGAATCCGTAGAAATTATATTCCTTTATTGAAATACTGAATCTCTTTCTGCCTAATGAGATGCAATAATGGATTGTTTTTCTCAAATATCAAATTTGAAACAGATTTTGCAGAATCTGCAAGGATTCATAAATGTTTCTGAATTCTGTGGGACTAGGAAATAGGGAAAATGTTCTGTTCTATATTTAATGATAGAAAAAATTAATACTGCTATTCACAAAGATGAATCAGAATACCTGCTACCTTTTCATGTCGAATATGCTTTTATCTGCACAAACATGTCAAAAAGTGCAACATTTATTACAAAATGTTAAAGCAGTAATGAATTAAAAAAGAAATTTTGCACTGTTGAAAGTGCAAATTAATGAATGTTATTGTTATGACTGTTTTGCTACTTACGAGCATTTAAATGAATGGTTCAACAAAAAAATAAACATTTTGTCACCAGTTACTCACCCTCATGTTGTTTCGAAACTCAAAAGGAGATGTAAGGAAGAATTTTCAGGACTCTGCTTTCCAAATAACAACATTGCATGTAATTTTTACAGGTAAGCTACAAAACAAGATCATCATAAAAGTAGAATGAATGCATTTAATTCACTACAATCATTACTCACTACAGATCTTGTATTCATTTGAAAAATTCATTTGCTTTTAATTGTGATGAGCGATTAGACACTTCAGTTTCAGACTGATCCTTATGCTAAATGCATGACTTCAGAAGTCTTGATTATATCGCATTGTGTGGAGACTTTGTGCTCATTTTTTAAGATCTTAAGTATAAATCACCATTCACTTCATCACCATTATATGTAAAACTCTGACATTTTTCAAAACATCTCCTTTTGTTTTTCACAGAATAAAAATAAACTACCACTAATAATGATGCCAATTTAGAACAACATGAGAATGAGTAAATGACAGAAATATTCATTTTCAGGTAAACCATTCCTTCAGTTGCACATTATAAATCATTTAAAGACACTATACAAAATGTCAAGTGAGATGCAATTTTCCCTAATCAAGAATACTGTTGCCCAGTGTTGAGTCTGGGCTGACAGTCAGACTGTCTTTGTCTCTTTAAATAAATGGTAAGAAATGAGAGAGAGCGAGACACTCATCCTCTCCATCTGTGTGGCGTCTAGCGCCTACATATGACACATGCCATCATTCTATCTGTGACTCATCAGCCTCACAGGAAAAGCACTTTAACATCCACCATGCTTTCACTCCACTGACACTGTGTCAAACTGGTACATACCCTATTTTTGCATTTTTTCCCCCACTTTAATTCCAACCAACAAAAAGAGAGGGCATTACTAACAGGAAAAAAGTGTATGTGCATTCAGTGTAAATGAGTCCTTGATTTCATATAACACAACTGGATCATTCCTGTTCATCCTGAATTTGGTACATTCAACAATGAATATGCTTTTGTTTTTATACTACTTAAATGTGGTATAAAAGCATAGGCAAGCACTTAAAATGCAGTATTATATCGTGATTTTTTATACAATGACAAGAAAATGAACTGGTTGGTAATAAAGAGATACATTTAGCATCGTTTAATGAGCAAATGAGAGAAATATTACATGAGCATGTCATATCACAGTGTAAAAGTTTGGTGTCAGTAATTTTTTAAAGTAATTAAAACTTCTATTCAGCAAGGAAACATTAAATGAATCAGAAGTTACAGTAAATACATTTATTAGGGCTGGGCGGCAATTCGATAACGATAATTATCGCGATATAACTTTCCTCGATAAAACGATATGAAGAGTTCGACAAATGTTCGATATAATAATATGATATAATGTTTTTGCGCCAAAAGCGGAACGAAAGCGCGCGACTCGTTTGAATCGAGCCACACTTGGAGCGTTTATCCGCTCAGATCACCGTTCAAAGTGCCGCGCGGCGCGAGCTCACTAGAGCAGATGTGTTTACTCGGTCACGCGAGCACTAAACAGCGCTGTGAGATCCAGATCCAGCGGGAAGCGCTTGAATTCAAGGATGACCACAAATGACTCTGTGATTTAAACTAGTTTAAAGCCAAACAGGAGAAACACATGTGTGCAACAGGACAGTCAGAAGGCTTTTCAATCTACAAATCGCCATCATTCACCATGGATTTACTGTAGTAACACTCACTGCACCATGGTATTGTGGCAGAAAGGCGGGATATTCACACTGAATTTTATTACAGGAGTAATGGTTCTTTTATAATTATAGTATTTGTGCATGTGTGCATGTATACTAAATGTTTTTAGACTACTGTTTTTCATACAAATAGGCTACCTAAAAACCATATAGTTATATTTCTTACCATGGTATTAAGGTGCTATATATGTGTGTTTTTAACTGTGTTTATCATGATTTAAAAGTACGCTACGATGGGAGACCAATGCTTAATAAAAAATAAATTAATAAAAAAACCTACTATCAAATGTGCATTTCTAAGAGACAAAAAAAGTGATGTTATTATTATTAATATCATCAGGCAACCCAAACCTGTTTCTTGATTTGCAACAATATCACTCAGAACATGCAAAAACCAATAAATTAAATTTCCTATTTAGATATTTATTTTGTTAAGGAAAATTAATGGTCTGGTTTCTACAACTTTCACTTTGGAGCAAAAATCTGGCTTTAAACTTGAAAGAAATAAAGATTTGACATTTATCTTGATAATTGTCAATATCGACTGATACAAAAAAAATTATCACAATAATTTTTTTGGCCATATCGCCCAGACCTATTTATAATCTTCCAATTTTTTTTTTTTTTGAATTCTAATAATAATAATTTAAAAAAAACTAACACTAGCTTCTCTATTTTTTATATTCTATGTATTTGTTTTCTTTGTATTTATTATATAATTAACAAAAGCAAAAAAGGCCTCTAACACTAGCTTGCTCTATTCTATCTGTTTTATTTGTATTTATTATATTATATTGCCTTAAGCTAACTGAGACTTGTTATAGCACTTGCATATAATCGCTCTTTTGTTGATTTTGATTGCTTCCATTGTCCTCATTTGTAAGTCGCTTTGGATAAAAGCATCTGCTAAATGTAAAATTAATTTAACAAAATAAAACTTCTTCCATCCCAAAGAATGCTAAAAAATAGTGATTTTTCGCACTCCCGAGATTCTAAAGATACATCAATACTGCAGCCTGCCAAAAAGCCTGCTGGCCTTTCATTCAGCACACACAGACCGGGATTGACCTTTTGCTTGGACAGTTTTGAACCGAAACGCTGCTTTTACAGCGAAACCTGTGTGTGTGTGCTCACGAAGTTTCTCAAGGTGAAACTACGAAATGCATCTCTAGAAGAACAGGTTGGATGTGGATGGTGATGACTACAATACAAGGGTGTAATTTCACACAGAAGTGTGTGTGTACTTATATATGCGTCTCAGTCACTGAAGCAGTGGGTGTGTGTGTGATATCTCTAAATATGCATCCAGACAGCACATATGCGTCATCTTCTGTGCCAAATGACCATCCCCGTCTCTTGCAGGCTGTGACGCTCATTTAAACCCTCCGGTTTTAATGAGTAATACCAGTTTTAAGGATAAAATTACACTGAATCTGAAAAAGTTAGAGTCACCATGAAATCAAAATGGATTACTGAGTTTATTCATGGACATTTCTGATCTGCTTTGTCTTTGTAATTTTTTTTTTTTTTTTATCACAATATAACAACATGCTCTGCCTCTAAAAAGGCTGTCTTATTTTTCAAACGCTTTCCTCCAATCACCTGTCATTTGGAGTTCACTTTAGAGACTAATTATTTTCCAATGGATAAAAATCACCAAGTCATACGTTTTTTTTTTTTTTTTTCCCATTAAATATTCTGGTTCAATTGTAAAGAAATCAGATGAGAGAAGTGTAGTAGATTTGTTTGTGCAAATTGAGTGGTTCTCAACCTCTTTGATTCAAAAGCTCACATACAGTAGATATTTTATGACAAAGCTTCCTTGTTTTCAAACCTTTTTACTAACAGAAACTGGGAGTATCTATATGTAATAATAAATTAATTAACCATGATTAATTTTGTGATTCCAGAAATGTCAAAAACTGTCAGTAAAAACAAGTACCGAGGAATTAAATAAATAAATAAAATACATTAATTGATGAATAATGCATTTAATAGTAAATACTGTTTAATAACAAATACATTTTATAAAACAATAATATTATCTTAAAATAATATACTGTATATTATTAGTATAAAGTTGATTGCATTGACAGATGCTACACTGTTCATGTATACATATGCAAAAACTAAATATGTATAATATTATATATACTATTTTATAATATATTAAATATAATATACATATTCATAATATTATTTTATTATATAGGTATGTTATAAATGATAAAAAATACAATATATCAATTTAATAAAAATAAATAATATAATATAAATTATTGCTCAGATATTGCTCTTTCTCAGGACAGTATAGAGTTCTGCTTCACAGTATCAGCTTTATCTTGGATGTTTCTTGTCCTAAAATGATTAGGAATGAAAATAGCAACAAATGAGTCAATATTGTCAGTAAAGGTTGCAGACTTTGGCCCAATCTGTGCACAGAGAGACATTATTCTCACTGATCTCTTCTGAAGCTCTACAGGACACGTGTGTTTGATTCCTGAGATCTCTTTCTCCAGAGATAAATCTGAGAAGCAGGAGAATTCTCATTTTATGCTTTCAAGGAGAAACAACTGAGACATCAGAGATCACATTTGTGATTCATCTTTCCTACTGGATTGTCAAGCGAATGTGTTTCTCCAAGTGCACCACCATGCATTTAAATGATTCAGTTGCCCTTGTGCGTCAGTGCTGGTGCGGATAAAGCTCTCATCCTCTCATACAGATGGGCGCCAGCTCTCCGTTTTAACCTTTCTGTGTGTGTGTCTGTATCAGAGACAGAGCAAAGGAGAGCTGGAGAAAGCATCCAGCCTCATTTCACAGCCCACGCAAATAGACATGCTAACCTTTCCTTTCAAACACGACCCTCTTCACTTCAACCTGTCCGATTCCTACGCACACGTCCTGTGAATGGAGAGATCCTGCACACTACTTGTTGATCTAGAAAGATGACAGTAGAGGAAATGATTGCATGTCGATGGCGGTGCCTGCGGGGACTTATATAGAGATGTAATATTCGTTTTATAATTAGCATGCCGAGGACGTGAAGATTTCAGCAGATGCTGGTTAGCACTGACCTATTTTATGTGGAATTGGGGCAGACACACACACACACAACTGGCTATACTTGGTCACAGGTGCCATGTGGCCTGTTCTGAGCTCAGCAATGTAATGTGCTGAATACTGCTTATGCTCGTGATGGATGGATCCAGCATGAAACATACACAAACAAAACAGACTGATTAGATAACATGAATGCAGTTATATACAGTAAATCACATAATGTATGATTGTGGAGGCCGTGATTCTGTCCTGTAGGCAAAATATGGCTTGACCCTGTACATGCTACCTGTCAAGTATACTACAAATAGCTTTCAATAACACTGATTGACTATGATTGTTTCTGGCAATTTTGGATTATTAAATTGTTAATTTCAGAGGATTTTTCTGTATCGTACTGATTTACTATTACTGGCAATTTCAGATGGTCTCATTATTTATTTATTATTTGTGATTAACTGACAATTTTTGGCAATTTCAGGATTGTTTGTTAATTTCAGACCATTTTCTATACTGCAGTGATTAAATTTGACTATTTTTGTCATTTTAAGATTATTTGATTATTTATTAACTTGAGACTTTTTTATATTGCAGTGATGAACTGACTACTATTGGCAATATAAAATCTTTTTTTTATTTATTTCAGTATTCAGTATACTTTGACAATTATCGTCGATTTAAGATAATTTGACTAATTATTAATTTCAAAGCATTTTTTCTATATTTCACTGATTAACTGATGATTACTGGCCATTTGTAGATTATTTAATTATTTATTAATTTCAGGGCATTTTTCTATAACGCAGTGATTAACTTTGAACTTTTATTGGCAATTTTGGATTATTTGCTTATTAATTATTTTCGATCTACATGCGGGCAATCTTTCTATAGCTATCAAACTGATTAACTTGGAATATTATTGCCAAGTACAAGACATTCAAGTACTTTTTCTTTTTTGGCAATATTTGTATATAGTACTGATTAACTGATTTTTTTTTTTTTTTTACAATAAAGTTGCATTTGCTAACATCAATTAACTACATTAGTGAACTACAATTGAACAGTACCTTCAGAGCACTTATTAATCTTAGCTAAAGTTACGTTTATTAACACATTTAAAAAAATATATGTTAATGCATCATAGACCAGCATGAAGAAATTATGAGTATTTTTATAACTAATATTAATAAGTGCTGTATTGCTGATTGTTAGTTCGTGTTAGCTAATGCATTAACTAATGCTTACAAATTGGACTATTGTAAAGTGTTACCCTTATACGATTATTCCACAGTAAATCTGATACTTGAAATCACGTTGCCTTTGTCCTGATCATCAAGTACTCAGCGTGCAATGCCTGAAATGCTGCTGTAAGGCGAGTGGTGATTCTGTGGGTATCGCACATGTTTGCCGTGAGCACTGGGAATACAGTGCCACAGAGCAGGCAAGCTGGTGACTAGAGCACGGCAGATGGAGCAGACACACAGAACGAGAGAGGGACGAGGTGTGAGGCTATGCTAATTTCTGAACAGCAGACATGCCAGTGGCAGGGTGGAGCCAAAACTAACACCAGGCAAACTGGACAACGCCACCATTTTGGCTCTGAACCAGGTAATGCAGCATGGGTGCCGTGAAACAGAGGGACCACAATGACTGTTTTTGCCTTGTTTTCCAGCAAAGAATCCAAACATCAATAAAACAAGATACATTAAATAATATACATGAAAAATAAATTACATTTGCGTGAGGAAATATTTCACTGCAGACAAATGCATGCATTTGTAAATAAATGAATGCACAAATGAATAAATTAATAAAGAGTTCATGGGAGCCTGAATGAATCGGAGGCAGACAGTCTACGGGGGTCCATGAGGAGTTCATGCTTTCATTCTCATCTCTGGTGTGTGTTCAGGGGGAAAATGGCTGAGGGAGGATTTGATGTCTCAGACTGTGCGTGAGCAGCATGATTACCTGTAGCTGACTGCTGTGTGCACATGTGTGTGCAGAAGACTCCTGCAGATAGCTCAGCCTACTGGATTCTGAATACAACATTCAACATACATACACATATGCATATACGCACACAAGTTTCTGGAAAAAGAAGACTCTTATGCTCACCAAGACTGCATTTATGTGATCAAAAATACAGTTAAAACAGCAATATTGTGAAATATTATTACAATTTAAAATCACTATTTTCTATTTTAATCCATTTTAAAATGTAATTTATTCCTGTGATGCAAAGCTGAATTTTCAGCATCATTACTCCAGTCTTCAGTGTCACATGATCCTTCAGAAATCATTCTAACGTGTTGATTTGGAGGTGATTTTCAGCCGAATTTTTCTGTATTGCAGTGATTCATTGGCTATTATTGCCAATTTTGGATTATTAGATTATTCATTTCAGACTATTTTTCTATATTGCAGGGATTAACTGACTGTTTTTGGCAATTTTAGATTGCTTGATTATTTATTAATTTCAGACCATTTTTCTGTATTGAAGGTGATTAATTTAGACTGTTATTAGCAATTTTGGTTTATTTGATTATTTATTAATTCCAGACCTTTTTTTTTTCTATATTGCATGGATTAACTGACTATTTTTGGCAATTTTGGATTGCTTGATTATTTATTCATTTCAGACCATTTTTTTTTCTGTACTGCAGTGATTAATTTAGACTATTATTATATTTTGCTTTATTTGATTATTTATTAATTCCAGACCATTTTTTCTATATTGCAGTGATTACATTTTCTATATTACAGGGATTAACTGACTATTTTTGGCAATTTTAGATTGTTTGATTATTTATTCCTTTTCAGACCATTTTTCTGTATTGCAGTGATTAATTTAGACTATTATTGGGAATTTTGGATTTTTTTGATTATTAATTTTGATCTTAAAGCTATTTTTCTGCATCACAACTGGAAATATTTTTGGAAATTATGTGTTATTCAAATACTTCAAATTCATTTTTGTAGTTACATATTAATACCGATTACAGATTAATGCTGATTAAAATGATTAATGTTAGTTTTATGCATCTTTACTGAATAATTCGTAATAAAAAAAAACAAACAAAAAAACAATATTACTTACTGATGCCAAACATTTGAAACATACTGTATAAAGCATCATAAAGAAATCTGTGGTTTTCACAGATAAAAGCATCACACATATAAAACCAACGACTCATTCTTGTCTGGTGCAGCAAATGTGCCAAGAACGTCATTGTAGCCCCTTCAAAAAATATCTGCATGATTCCCTGTGTGTGTGTTAAGCCTGTGGAGGTGAACCCAGAAGGTGTCTGGATCTGCACTGCATCCAACCTGCTCCTGCTGCTTTCTCTCTTCCCCATTCACTCGTTTCCACACTCATTTGCAGCTTTTCCTGCCTCTCGCCCCCCTGCTTTTCTCCATCTGACCTCTGCTGTTCTACATGCAGGTGTCTGGTTGGCAGAGAGCGTCTCTGATGGGGCACTAGCGTTCAGGGGTTGCCTCTGTCATTGCTTTGATTAAATTCAGTCTACTTGCTCCACCTGTTCGCCCACCTGTCAGCTTCTCTTATGACTGTGCCATCTCATGCATTACTGTCAACGCACCTCTAAAAGAGCTCTAATGCAGAATGACAACACAAGCCTCACCTTGAGAGAGCGGCTCTTGGGTTCTCTTTAAAAGAAAGGCAGGTAACACTTCCTCTAAAGACTATATGTATAATGCATCAAAGTTAAGAGTTTAAAAAATCTCTTTTTATTAAGCAAATAAGACCTGAACACGAGTTATCAGTGGCTCGTGATTACTGGCTGCAGTGTATTGACAAACCTTGCACTCAAATTGACGCTGGGTAAATGCGAGCTTGGAGTTTGAAGTCTGGCGTACGTCACCAGAGAGAAGTCTGTGCTAAATATAAAGAGGCGAGAGGGAAAAACTTTGACAAATTTTGTAACCTCGTGCCACAGATTTAAAGGTCTTCTTGTAGATGTAAATTCATTTTTTTAGTTGCACACCCTCAGAAACCAGCTACGGCCTTAATAAAAGTCCATCCATGTACATATGTGACCCTGGAGGACAAAACCAGTCTTAAGTGTCAATTTTTCGAAATTGAATAAATAAGCTTTCCATTGATGTATGGTTTGTTAGGATCGGACAACATTTGGCTGAGATACAACTATTTGAAAATCTGGAATCTGAAGGTGCAAAAAAAAATCTAAATATTGAGAAAAACGCCTTTAAAGTTGTCCAAATGAAGTTCTTAGCAAAGCATATTACTAATCAAAAATTAAGTTTTTATACATTTACAGTAAGAAATTTACAAAATATCTTCATGGAACATGATCTTTACTTAATTTTACGATTTTTAAAATTGCTTTCCAAAGGAGATGCAACTATTTTCACTGACGGAGCAAAAATAGACAAAGTAGCAGAAAACGGCACAGTTTGATATTACTTAAATAACTGGTCATTTTAAATTGTAATAATATTTCACAATATTACAGTTTGTATACTGTATGTCTGCTCAAGTAAATGCTGCTTTTGAACAGTGCTGTATGTACAGCCTTCAGAGCAAGTGTAATCATTGTGTTTAAAATACACCTAAGTCTACAGCGATTGATCTAGCACGTTTTACTGTACAAACGGTGACTTTACAGCAGGTAATTAAATATTGTGTGGTCACCAAACGTGGGCCTTCTGTTTGCGTGAAGAAAAGCTTAACAGAATGAGCGCCACACTGCACTGATCTTCTGAGGACCTTCTCTTATCTTTATTCACAGAAAACATGCCTTCACTTCTCAAACAGTGGGGGAAAGACAATTTGGCATGTAAAACATAGAAAGACTCTAGACGCTCCTTGCTGCCGAGTGCAATCCCTCAGGCCGAGGACATCCCACTGTTCAGAGCTCAAGAGAGGAAATACAGACGCAGCTATACACAAACACAGCCATGCGCTCAAATTCAGTCATGCACTCACCAGTGTTTTTGTGCCATCTACAGCGTTCTTTACCTCACACACCCTCATATTTAAAGCTTGCTTGGATGCTGATTCATCCACCCTCAGTCTAGCATGATGGGGAATCATATTTTACATATACCAAAAAGAAATGGCACAGTCTGCATTCACACCTGGCATCAGCGACAACCTCTTACTAATTTACTATTCTCAAAGCGGCCTTTCACTCTCCTCCATAGGATTCACATGTCAAATAAACGCTTGATCGAGAAAAGTGTCATCTCTCACGAGAGACAGCTGTTTGAAAATCTGGAATCTGAGGTGCAAACAAAATCTAAATATTGAGAAAACGCCTTTAAAGTTGTCCAAATTAAGTTCTTAGCAAAGCATATTACTAATCAAAAATTAAGTTTTTATACATTTACAGTAAGAAATTTACAAAATATCTTCATGGAACATGATCTTTACTTAATTTTACGATTTTTAAAATTGCTTTCCAAAGGAGATGCAACTATTTTCACTGACGGAGCAAAAATAGACAAAGTAGCAGAAAACGGCACAGTTTGATATTACTTAAATAACTGGTCATTTTAAATTGTAATAATATTTCACAATATTACAGTTTGTATACTGTATGTCTGCTCAAGTAAATGCTGCTTTTGAACATTGCTGTATGTACAGCCTTCAGAGCAAGTGTAATCATTGTGTTTAAAATACACCTAAGTCTACAGCGATTGATCTAGCACGTTTTACTGTACAAACGGTGACTTTACAGCAGGTAATTAAATATTGTGTGGTCACCAAACGTGGGCCTTCTGTTTGCGTGAAGAAAAGCTTAACAGAATGAGTGCCACACTGCACTGATCTTCTGAGGACCTTCTCTTATCTTTATTCACAGAAAACATGCCTTCACTTCTCAAACAGTGGGGGAAAGACAATTTGGCATGTAAAACATAGAAAGACTCTAGACGCTCCTTGCTGCCGAGTGCAATCCCTCAGGCCGAGGACATCCCACTGTTCAGAGCTCAAGAGAGGAAATACAGACGCAGCTATACACAAACACAGCCATGCGCTCAAATTCAGTCATGCACTCACCAGTGTTTTTGTGCCATCTACAGCGTTCTTTACCTCACACACCCTCATATTTAAAGCTTGCTTGGATGCTGATTCATCCACCCTCAGTCTAGCATGATGGGGAATCATATTTTACATATACCAAAAAGAAATGGCACAGTCTGCATTCACACCTGGCATCAGCGACAACCTCTTACTAATTTACTATTCTCAAAGCGGCCTTTCACTCTCCTCCATAGGATTCACATGTCAAATAAACGCTTGATCGAGAAAAAGTGTCATCTCTCACGAGAGACAGCTGTTTTTAGTGGAATTCGCATATGGACCATCCGACCCGTTTTGAAAAGAAATATATTCATAATTGATATGTCTGAAAGTCGAGCGCGGCAGCCATAACATTCCTTAATGGATGTTTTCCATTATTCTTTGACAGAAGGAATCCTCCTTAACACGTTTAACAGATTAAATAAGCAAAAACTACAAGAAGTGAATGCTTGTGGAGGGTTTCAGGTGAAATATCCACCACATGCTGGATGGAAACTGTCAGAGTGATGTGGTTAAAGTGTGACAGATCAGTTCAGATGGAAAGAAAACGCTCTTATATCTGCTATACGACCGTCTCTTATATTATAATTGCTGCTTGCACATTGGTTTTGTTTAACAAAGTGCTACATGTGTAACAGCAGCAGGTTTGTAATGAGACATAATTATATATCACAATTATATATATCATTGCAACTGTGTAAAGCATCGAATGCCTGCAATTAAGTACATTTCAGACAAAGATGATGAAAGACTACGAAAACCTGTGCAGTTGTACGAGGATAAATGTAAATGATGGCAGCATTTTCTCATTTCTAGCACTGGCATTTTGGCTACAGCACATAACGTTCAGCATGACATAGCATTAAAGTCAATATATCATCATCAATCATTTTAATTGCATGTTGACTTTAAATTCCCTGGTTGGCTATATTATGTTATCACACACACAGAGCTGAAAGGAAGATGAGTGTGTTTTATTCATAATTATTGATTTGTGTCGCGTCACTTTGATTTCACTAAGTGTATCTGTGATAAAAAAATAAATAAAAAAAACACATTGACAATTGAAGTGGATGTTTATTAAAGAAGGGGAAAAAAGTGGGTCTGGAAGATACTCTGGTTGAAGACTAATAAATATTTGAAAGCATGGTGAAGTAAAAGAGACTGTAAATGCTTTAAGCTACTCAAAACAGGCACAACAGCATTTATTTGCTTGAATTTTTATTGGGTGGGCTACATGGTTATTATCATTAACGAAAACAATAAATAAATAAATACATACATAAATGCATATATATATGTATATATATATACACTGTACATAACTGAAAGAGGTTTAAGATGTAAATATAATATAAAAAAAAAACTAAAAGTACAAGATGAAAATATGAGTAAATTACTAAAAAAATGAATTAAAATGAAAACTGGAAACCTAAAATATAATAATTGATTAAATATCAATTAAAATTCAATATATACTATTTAATAAAAATTATAATAGAGCATAATTAATACTTAAATAACACTCATGGCATGTAAGAAAACTGATAAGCACACTTGAACTAATATACTCACAAATACTACAACAATACTTGCACACCTTAAATATACCACTATTTCTACAAGTATGGGAAATAAAGTTTTCAAGTTTATTTGTTAGAAATCAGTTAGAAAAGGGTACAACATATGTTGCAATATCTTACACAAGGAAAATTAAGTCTTGAATTTGAATCATGCAAAGAAACAGTATACTTACTGAAGTCAGATAAAAATGTCCTGTACCCAATTTAATGCAAAACATAAAAAGAATCTCAATTTATTTTCTTATTGTAACAGAATGATTTTCTTTTTACTAATATTACATTCCCGCCGATCCCTGCCCCTACAAGACAGATAAATAAGCTTAGAGAAAGACTACAAGAAGAGACACAATTGCTGCAGCTTTGCTCCTTGTATCCTCACATAACCAACAATGCGAACAGAAGACAGATGTGTATGGAGCCTTTGATTTATATGTATTATGCGTGTAGCTCGATTGGTGGTCATATCGTTTTCCACTGTGCCGCATGTTTAGATGTTGATCTCATTCTTTTGATGCACTGCCAGACAGTGCGCTTTCATCCTAATGTTTATCCTGGAATCGCTTTTGTATGCAGTTCAAATGAGGTGGAATTAGAAATGCATATCGCATTGCCAGCAAAATATGTTTCTTTAGAATATTCCCTTTCAGTGAGTCATAACGCAAGTATTCTTCCCCTTAAAACAAGAGCGAAGAAGGAGAGCGCAGGATAACCTTGTTCCTTGGATGATTCAGTCCAAGTCTCTGAATGTGACAACAAACAAAAACATGCAGCTGGAAACCTTTCTCATAAGTCTGGCCTTCATCTTTACAAATGTGAAAGGGGTCACATCATACTTTTTTCACACTTGAGGGCAGCTTGCGATAAAGTTTTCATGACCATTTTCCACCCTTAATATCTTTCACACCACACATACAGTGTAAGTGCAACATCTGTGAACAAAACTGCAGGTCTGTACAGAAAATAAAACAATCTTTTGTTTAAATTACATTAAATTACATCTAAATGGTAATGCATACAGAACTGAAGTCAAACCCTAAACTGCTGGATTCAGTGTTTTTTGTGTGCCTTTTGCACAAGGTTACACTATTTTTTTTATTTATCATTATTATTATACATCATGCTCTTTTATCTTAAAAAATACAAAAAATACAATTTTGATTCCACAAATCCACATGATTTCATAGTTTTCAAAATTTCTTCAAAAAGAGCATACTAAAACTGATTCTGTGAGCGCTTCACTCAGTCAGGCTGCACTGGGAAAGAAGGTCTGCCCTTGAAGTCTGGGGCATCCGGCGCTATCATTGGGGAAAGTAGGCTAAAGGCTGGATCGGGCATGGGGAAGTAGGATCGTGTCACGGTGTGATGGATGTCCTGTGGTCCAGAGGAAAACGTCTTAAAGTATCGACCAGCATGGAACAGCGTTTGGGTTTGTACTACAAAATGGCTTAAAACCAGAAATGTTGCCTGTTATCCCCAAAAAAACTGGTTTGCTTAATTTCTCAGAGTCAAGACAAAAGCAAAGTCTCTTTAAGTGTTCAGAATTTCACTGAAACAAATTAAACAATTAAAAGAAAATTAAACATAATATAAAATGAATTTGCTTCACCTCTGAAACAACTTTCCTTTTGCCTGACATCACAAATCCCACTTCACATTATGCACAATTCAAATAAATGTTACTAAAAAAGTAACTAACTAACTAAATAAATTTCTAAACAATTTATTGTTAATACATATTCGTTTAAATAAATTGAATTAAATTATTACATTAAATTGCTCCACCTCTGAAATAGCTTCTCTTTTTAAAAATATATATATATAAATTTTTGGTATATATCTATTCATATTTCTTTATTATTTAATTATTTTATATACTTTTATTTCTCATTTCACTCTAAATGTACATTCCTAGTCTTACTGTGCATGATTCAAATGAATGTTATTCAATAAATAATTTGCTTTAAAACATCTTTTAAATCTCTCCTTTTCTTTCTTTTTATGTTTTGTATATCTATGTATATTTCTATAGTTTAATTTCTTTATATGTACTTTTTTATATATACTTTAATTTCTCAACTCTGTTCAACATGCATGCAACAGTAGTAGAAAAAGATCATTTTGCAGTACCTGTACAATGACTTACTTTGCAACTCCTCTCCCTCAACCACCTGACTCTATTTTAGTAAGTATCGTCCACTTTTCATGATCCAGTCAGTTACTAATGGATAAAGTCCAACCCACACTGCTTTTTCTCACCGAACACCCGGTTTCACCCAGAATTGTTATTGGAGTAAAATGCTAAATTCTGTAAATACATTTTGACAAACAACATTATAAAACCAAATTAAATTAGTTTATTTCACTCAAATTGCCTTGCATTTTTTGTTTTGTTTGTTAACTTATTAGGGTTTACAGTGAAAAAAAAAAAATAATCAAGCCTGTCCAACACAGAATGAGATA
Source organism: Onychostoma macrolepis (assembly GCF_012432095.1). Lineage (NCBI taxonomy): Eukaryota > Metazoa > Chordata > Actinopteri > Cypriniformes > Cyprinidae > Onychostoma > Onychostoma macrolepis. Next base: position 41,091,408 of record NC_081161.1, read on the forward strand.
AGTGAAAAAATGACTTCTGAGGCAGTAGTTATACAGACGACCTTAACATTGACTCTGTGTGTCTAGTGAGGCAGTGCACTCTCTCCCCTTCACACAGTACAACCCTCCACCTCAAGCTAATAGGAACATTAATGAACCAAGAAATGTAGTCCAGACACTTCCATTAAACTCATTCTCTTCCAAGTGTTCATAATCTGAACGGTCCATCCATTGTAGACTGATCACATACAGTACAACAGCGACTAAAATCACTGGATTGCATTCTCATATCTCACTCACTCTACATTCAAAGTGACTTTTTGTGCAGCATATAGGTTAGTTAGTGTCCTGTAATTCAATTAAACTGTCTTTAACTTTGGACTTTGTAAATGTTAAACATGATTTCATTAGTATGTCTAGGTATTTGTATTGTAGAGCTACAGCGTGAATAAATTTTTCAGGGTTTGGTAGATAATGAAATGTACAATACCAATGTATGTAGAGCTATTAAATTGGAAATCTTTTTATGTACACTTATGTTCAAAAGGGCTCAGTAATATATATATATATATATATATATATTTAAATAAGTGTCTTACGCTCACCAAAGCTGCATTAATTTTTTTTTCAAATACTGCTAAAACTGTAACATTGTGAACTATTATTACAAAAAATATAAATATAATAATATTATTAAAATAACTCTTTTCTATTTGAATGTGTTTTAAAATATAATTTATGCCTGTGATCAAAGCTGAATTTTCAGCATCATTACTCCAGTCTTCAGTGTCACATGATCCTTCAGAAATCCTTCTAATATGCTGATTTGCTGCTTAAGACGCATTTCTTATTGTTATCAATGTTGAAAACAGTTGTGCTGCTTCATATTTTCGTAAAAATCTAACCTAACCTATATCAAACCTATCACACGCACACACACACACAGATAATTCAGCCACACACAAAAATTGTAAATGGCTTACTTTAGTTCAATTAGGGTTTCATTTATACATAAACTGTCCAATAAGGCTGTTCTATGACAAAGTTTCTCCAGCATATATTCCTATCATTCGAAAGAGGATTTGTAGAGAATAACATGTTGGCTTTACGTTGTAGATCCCTAAGTGTCAGTGTCAATCTAAATGTAAAAATGTATGCATAAACTTATATATGTACACAAATACAAATGACAACACCTGGGAATGTTAAACCCTTCTCAGAGCAGGACTTGAGAGAGACCAATTGGAGAATTTAAACCTGGTAAATCTCAGCATGAATCTTAATATATGCAGTAAATTGATATATGTATGCATATATGCAGTAAAAACTGCTATTAATATTTAATATTTACTCATCTACATTTTTTAGACTATATACTCAAGAAGTGTTAGGAAAGTAGTTCAACATAAAGAAATAAACACACAAACATACACACACTGTTATTTGCTCAAACTTTCACAAAAGAGACAAATGAATGCTGGCATCTCAAGGTCACGTTCTACTTGTGTGTGTGTGTGTGTGTGTGTGTGTGTGTGTGTGTGTGTTGAAATGCAGGGCGGTCTTCTCCAACCCAGCGATCCCCTGTGATGTGTCCTCATTGTCATATTGGCTTGAGCCAGGCGAGGAGAGAGAGAGAGAGACTCTGATCACAGGACACACTTTCCAAAAAGGGGTCAACAACCTGTCATTTTCATTTGCTTGGCGGTCTTAATAAAGTCCCACAGGCACTTGGGCTGTTCTGTTAATCATGGCAAATCACGCAGTAGTACAGCAGCAGAGCACATTAACACCAGACACCAACACATTTAAACCTACTTCATACTGCAGCTCATCTCCATTTATGAATTCATGGAGTCGCATGCTAAACATTGCAACATAATGATAATTAGGGATATAATAAAAGTCATCCTTTTGAAAAAAGATATTAAAAGACAAGAAAATGTGACTGTATTTTTCTCACTGTGTATACTGCGTGTATAATATTAAATATGATGTATACAAGAATACATGATAAATTATACATATACTGTAAATGTAAATTGTACATGAATATATCATCAATTATTATGAAATATAATTATAAAAAATAATATTATACACATCGCAACATTAGGATAATTAAGGTTATAATAAAAGTTAACTACTTCAAAGACATCCATCTGAAAATAGATATTAAAAGACAAGATAATGTGATGGTATTTTTTGTTAATTAATGTGTGTGTGTGTGTATATATATATATATATATATATACACGTATATTAGGGGTGTCACCGTGTCAACGTTAACGCATTAATATATTTTTTTTAACGCAGATTAATCGTACAGTTTAAATGCTGATAATGGCTGAATAAAAACAAAAGAATAAGGAATAATTGACGACTGGCCGTTTAATTATTAGAAAAATAACGCACACCCGAGGTGGTGATGCGGTCACGACGCGAAGCGGAGTGGCCGTTACACCTCGGGTGTGCATTATTTTTTCTAATAATTCAACGGACCGAAGTCAATTATTCCGCTTATACATTGGTTGCCACACCTCAAGACATCGATCAGATGATATATTTCAAGGCATTCGTCCAGTATTTCTACTTAAATCGCTATTTTGAGTAGGATTATTTCTTCCACATTTCATCCAACGCCTCCGTTACTAATTCCAAAACGTCGTTTTAAACCTAGTAACGGAGGCTTGAGCCGTTAATAACAGACTAATGCAGTTAATACAGTTAATAACTAAGTTATGAGAGAGAGAGAGAGAGAGAGAGAGAGATTACCTCTGTGCCTCTCTCAATAGTGTTCGGCAGCAATCTCTAGTTATAGTGAAACTAAGTTCCTTATGTTCACGAACAGCTGCCGTTATTGTTACCTCGCTTGTGAGAAATCATGTAGTTTTTAAGTTGTTTACTGATAAAATCGTCAGAGTAGTGCTAACAACATTAGCGCGATGTATGCTAGTGTGTGTGCAAACTGTGTGCGGTCTGTGAGGGAGAGAGAGAGAGTATGTGCTTTCAGTACCTAATAAAGCATAATTTTGTGGCAAAAACATGGACATGATCTGCCGTTTTTATCATTTTGATTACTATATTTATTTATTTGGCCAGTGTCGTTGTGGGTCTTCGTTATTTTGCTGTTGTAAAACATCATTTGGCGAAGTGATATGGTCATGTAATGCGGTCAAGAGCTGCCTGGAACTATGTTCGCCGTGCGTTTCCCTGAAAGTAATTGCACACCTTAGAACGTTTGGCAGCCAATCAGATTCAAGCATTCAACGACCCCGTAGTATAATGATAAATGAATAATAAGGATTATGTCTCATACCTGGCAGAAGTGTGAAAGGTTCTGTTTCCTTAAACTAGTTTGTCATGCATTTCTTTTTCAACACATTTACAGGTAAATCCTAGTATTTTAAATTTGTGATTAATCATGATTAATCACAGTCCATGACTGTGATTAACGCGATTCAATTTTTAATCGATTGACAGCACTAATAAATAAATATATATATATATATATATATATATATATATATATATATATATATATATACATTTAATTAAAAATCATACATTAATATATTATAAATTATTATAAAATATAACTATAAAAATAATGTTATGATTTTATTAATAGTAATTTGGCATTCTTAATGTTTATTACCATCAATATTAATACAAAAGGCTTCCCCAAATTTTATAAATTCATTCAGTGACCTCGACTGTACAATGACATCATCACTGCCATACTAATTAGCCAATGAACTGGCCAACAGCACACCAACAGGAAGTGTAGATAAGCCCAGAATTGTGCCATCAATCCTTCACATCCTCCCTCATCCATCTGTCCCCACTAACCAAAGCCATTCAGCGTCCCAGCATGCCAAGTGCAACGCTCTGCACCAGCACAGGTTCTGCAGGGATTTGTTGCAGAGAGAATTATGTTCAATGCTTGCCTGTAAATCTCACGTGTAACATGCGAACTACATTATGATGCCTTCAGGTCTAAGAAGGATGTGACGATAAAATGTTTTATGACTTGTATCACATTGATACAGGAAGTTGGACTGCTTTGTTTAGTTCAATTGATCATACTGTAACAGCAGTGGAGACAAGTATGTGGAAGTGCATGTAGAATATTTGTAACAGTGAACAAAATGGTCCCAAAACAGAGATAACATATGTGCATGACTAATATACCAAAATAACATTAAAATCTTCCAAGAGCAAACCATCTGAGCTGCACTCACACATTATATATATATGTATATATATATATATATATATATATATATATATATATATATATACAGTCATGGCCAAAAATATTGGCACCCTTGGTAAATATGATCAAAAATTAATCTGCATTGTTAATCCTTTTGATCTTTCTATTTAAAAAAAAAAATCACAAAAATCTAACGTTTCATTGGATAATAAGAATTTAAAATGGGGGAAATATCATTATAAAAAAATTAATGTTTTTCTCTAATACACATTGGCCACAATTAACGGCACCCTTTTATTCAATACTTTTGAAACATCCATTTGCCAGTTTAACAGCTCTAAATTTTCTCCTATAATGCCTGATGAGGTTAGAGAACACCTGACAAGAGATCAGAGACCATTCCTTCTTCCAGAGTCACTCCAGACCCTTTAGATTCCCAGCTCCATGTTGGTGCTTCTTCTCTTCAGTTCACCACTCATTTTCTATAGGGTTCAAGTCAGAGGACTGTGATGACCAGCAGAAGCTTGTTTTTGTGCTCAGTGACCCATTTTTGTGTTGTTTTTGAGGTTTGTGTTTGGATTATTGTACGGTTGGAAGATCCAAACATGGCCCATTATAAGATTTCTAACAGAGTCAGTCACTTATTGATTTTTTTATCTGTTGGTATTTGATAGAATCCATGATGCCATGTGTCTAAACAAGATATCCAGGACCTCCAGCAGAAATATAGGCCCACAACATCAAAAATACAGCAGTATATTTCATTGTACACATGGGGTACTTTTTATCAATGTGTTCACCAAACCCATCTTGAGTGTTTGCTGCTAAAAATCTCATTTTATAGTTTCATCTGACCATAGAAGCCAGTCCCATTTGAAGTTCCAGTCGTGTCTGATAACTGAATATGCTGGAGTTTGTTTTTGGATGAGCGAGGAGAATTTTTCTTGAAACCCTCTCAAACAACATGTGGTGATGTAGGTGCTGTTTGACATTTTTTTTTAAGGTTTTCTGACCCCGAGACTCAACTATTTTCTGCAATTCTCCAGCTGTGGTCCTTGGAGAGTCTTTAGCCACTCAAACTCTCCTCCTCACCGTGCATTAGGACGATATAGACACACGTCCTCTTCCAGGCAGTTTCCTAACATTTTATGTTGATTGGAAATTTTTAATTATTGCCCTGATGGTGGAAATGGGAATTTTCACTGCTCTAGCTCTTTTCTTAAATCCACTTCACTAATTTGTGAAGCTCAATTATCTTTTGCTGCACATCAGAAATATATTATTTGGTTTTTCTCATTGTGATGGATAATTAAGGGAATTTGGGCTTTGTTTTCCCTCCTGTGAAACAGGAAGCCATGGCTGGATAATTTCATGTTCATAATCACCCTGGAGTGCTCAAAATTGAGAACATGAATGGGAATATACTTCAGAAATATTTTATTCATAAGAATTTCTAGGGGTGCCAATAATTGTGTCCAATGTGTATTTGAGAAAAACATTTATTTCATAATGATATTTCCCCCCATTTTAAATTCTTATTATCCAATGAAAGGTTAGATCTTTGTGAATTTTTTAAATAAAATATCAAAAGGATTAACAATGCAGCCTTCTTTGATCATATTTACCAAGGGTGCCGATATTTTTGGCCATGACTGATATATATATATATATACATATATATGTGTGTGTATATATATATATATATATATATATATATACATATATGTGTGTGTGTATATATATATATATATATATATATATATATATATACTGTATATATATATATATTAAAGTGTTCATGAAGTGAAAAATTGTAATGATCTTTTGTCATGTATCTTTGAGTAAAAAGCCTCTCAAATGGATTTTGTCCATCTACAAAAAAGTGCATGAATAGGCCTAAATCATTCAAAAATGATTTAAAATAGATATTAAATAAATATTTCTTGCTCCTTATTTTATTATTTATTATTAATACATTATTATTATATATTAATTAAATATGAATATATTATGCAATTATTTTATATATTAATTAAAGTCAGCATGCAATGAAAATGACTTCACTTTAAAAAAATAAAAAAATGGAGAAATACCTGAGAAAAAGTTGACACTTAAAGTTCTATTAAACCTCTTCAGCTATGAAAAAGCAACCTCTAAGGAATAACATTTTCAGCTGGCATCCACTTCACGTCTGTATAAAGCATCATCCCTGGAGCAGGAATGGCCTCAGTCGCCCTGAATGGACACACACCCACACAAGCACACAGAGCGCTCTCACACAAAGAGCTGCCTGAGAGTCCTGAGCATGTGGAGAGGAACAAAGACATGTCTCATTCACACATGCACATGCACATACAGTTCTCCGAGTTATTCATCAGTGGCGTCTGCAAAGGCAAGAAGCACTATTACTTAGTGACTTCCACAAAGTAACAACCACGGAGCATCACCTAGGGCCCTATATCTCCGCCATGCAGAAAGCGTGGACAAAGTCACGAAATCTAGGCATAAAAAATTTAAAAATTTTATAAAATCATTAAAAAATTAAAAGTGCTGCATGTAATTTTTGGACTGTACTAAAGAATAAAAATACCATATATAATTGCAGATAATTAGGAAACATGCTAAGTTCACATAGTTGTTTCTCTGAAAAACAGTGCTACGGCCAGTTATTCCACTTTTAAATGTGCGTTCCGTGTCGGAATGTCTGTTTTTGTTTTGGTCTGCGTGATTCTGCCCAATGCCAATTTACCCAATAGCATTTTGACACCTCGGGTTGCCAGTTGGTGGAAAACACAGCATATTGCAGCCATGGAAACAAGCTCTATGACCCGAGGCATATTACAATGTGGATAAATCACGTCATCAGCAAATCTTGTAAGGCCGGTCACGTTCTATTGTCAATTACGCTCATTCCTGTTGCATGCCCTTATTCTGGCAACCCATGTGAGTGTTAAGTCTAAGGAGGAAGGGGCGGCAGAAACATTATTCTGAATGTGGACTGCAGTATCCATTTCTAGCAGTCAATATTACATACTCCACCTTTAAAACGCAAAAATGGAATTTGAGAATTTGGGGAGAATGACACAGATTTCATTCATCCCTAAAACTGAAATTATTCTAGGGGTGTCCCTGACTAAGGATTTTCATAGTCGAATCGGAATTTTCGAATCTTGCCGATAATCTATTGATAGTCGAATCATAGGTTCCGCGGGGTGGGGGGCAAAATACATTACCAAGAGTCAAGGCAGACATTCGACAGTCATAATTATTGACGTTAACACACAGGAAAAATGTGTAACAGATGCCTCGCAGATACAAAAATAATGTTTTATGTTTTGATTAAAGGATAGTTAACATTAAAGGTCAGCGAAACCCTAAGAATTCACAACTTTTTTACAACAGTGCTCTCATTATAACGTTATGTATATGACAGTAGTTATTAATGTTCTGCATTTGAGCCTGCTGAAGATGACCAGTAGAGTGAAGCAATTGATATCAGGTTTTTAATCAATGGGATTTAACTCATCATTTATCTCATATAGAATACGGTTCGTGATTTATACAACATAACGTCAATATTACGACTTATAGGCTATCTGCACAAAATGCCCCGAATGCACATAAACGTGTCTGCGCGACTCTGAATGAACTCCTTTTGTGGACGCGTTCTTCACGCAACAACGCACAGAAACACAGCAACTAAACCCACAGCGTTTTATTATAATAGTGTTTTCATTATAATGTTATGTATATGACTGTCCCAGTCATAGTTATTAATATTCTGCATTGTTGTTTGTCCTGCTCGCGCTGCGCGTAACTCAAATGCATACAAGATAAATAATATATACAGTATATATATAAACCGGCTAAAATATTTACACTTATACCCTTCCTGATTGAAAAAATCCGGTAGTTCTATGCGAAATCAGACATTGAGCACCCCCATATAGCCAAAATGGCATGATCATAACACCCCGCGAATATTCGACTGTGAGATTGGGAGTCGAATCGTCGACTATTCGGGGTCACCCCTAAATTTTTGTTAAACTTTTAATACATTAATGCTAATTTGTATACATTTCATGATTTCAAATAATTAGAAATGCCTTTTGATTACTAAAATTTAACTGAACCATTAAAAAATTTTAATCCAGGAAAAGTAACATTGAAAAAAAAAAAAAAAGAATCTAGGAAAAATTAAAACAGATTTCCTAACCAATCAGAACATCCTAGCAACTGCATAGCTTAACACAGGAAAACATTACTCTCAAAATCTAACAAAACCTTGATAGTGATATTGTTACAAGTTCATATTACGCAAATGTTATCTAATATCTCTTTTGCTCTGACCGGCATATTAAACACAAACTCATGACTCCTTTTCACTATTTCTCAAGACATGTGAGCATCCATTGAAAAGCCTCCACAACAAAACACATTAGAAACTGTGTGAATCTGAACACTTGCACACATAATTATGTCATTAGCGATGCAGCAGGTACCATTTATTGGCTTTGTTGCGGTGGAGAACAGCAAACGCGAGGCAGACCTTTACCTCTTGTTCTGCCGCTTTGTTCTGCTCTCTAATGGGGTCTTGCGAGAAGAGCTCTCGCCCTCCCACACACACGCTCAGAACACGCACACACAATATGCACACTCCAAAACAAAGTGCACACATTGTACAGACATTCACACAAATGTTTGCATGCATCCAGACAGCCAAAGACTGGAACATTTTCTCCCGTGTCTCAGTACAGTACTCTCTCAGACAGTAAGAGAGATGCTTACCCTCCCCCATCAGACAGCATGGCTTTGAGAGCTGCAAGCGATGCCAATATTCAACCATTTGATGCCTGTATAACACACACACATGAATAATGGAAGATTAGAACCTATATCGAAAGATCTGATTCTGTGAGTGTTTCATTTTAAAGATGTGTCGCTATGAACTGTACTTCAGGTTTAAGCGAGAAAAGGCGAACTTTTTGAACAAACAATGTTTCATTTCCTTTTTGTTTTCAGACAGTATGCACCGAAAATTACTTATTTTTTAAATAGTATGCAGACGAATGCATTATCTAATGAGATGTTTCAGTCTGTACTCTGTAGTATGCCACACTGTTGTCACCTAACCCCATTGTGTAATATGTTTATTCTAGCAAGTTGCATTTAGTTTTTCAGACAGATCTTTTGCCAGAAATTCTTAATAAAAAGGAACCAAGAAAACGTTAAAAATCACTTTTGATTTTTCTTCTGGTTCATTTGTAGCACTGTAAATGGAAGGTATTTTATGGAAGTGGAAATGGAAGTGGTGCAGTGCATTGTGGGATACAGTAGCCAAGTACAGCGTGCTCTTTTGTATACGGCACATTTTAGCAAATATAGTAGGTCATCCAAGTATGCCATGCATATGCAAAATGCACAGAATATATGGCACGTACTGCAGAAATAATATGAGTAGGATGCTAGTATGATGTGCAGCATTCACGGCATGTCATAATTACCGTAATTACTATATGACAACGCTCTATTCAAGTTCATGTCAGTTCATGAGCAGTTCATGTCTTTGGAACAGGAATTATGTGTTTCTGAACATTATGAATGCCAAAATGTGTATTTGAGTAATCAAAAGACAAAACAACAATACAAGTGGTTGTGCAAATGCAGTTTTACTAAACTTATAGTTTATTTAGCAGAACATTAGATTACTTATTAACTTGGTTATTAGTTATTAACTCTGTACAAGCTGCATTAAACTGTGCTGTATGTCTTTTGTTTATTTTCAGATTATTCTTGCATTATTTAGACATTAACAATAGAATTGTTAAACAGAAACATTATTATGCTTAATTACTGTACTTCTTACTGCTGAAGCCATTGCCATTTGAAGCTTTCCACAAATTAAGCTTTCCAGGTTTACAAGTAATCACACGCTCAATGAGGACATGAGTGCTTTTAACAAGTCAGAATCGCACCATTACAGCAATGCTGTGAACAAAACTAGATTCCAAACATAACACATTGAATCTGCACAAAAAGTGAAGCTTCTTTTTTCACAACATCTGTAGTGTTTAATGTAAATAAATGATCCAAAAACTGAGAAATCATATCTATTAAACATTTTGTAATGGCCCTCATGTGTGCAGAATTACATTGAGATAATATTGTAAATAATGTGCAGTCAAAAACTGCTAAATTCTGTGGCATTTCTGCATAACTTGAACACAAGTCATTCACAAAATTACCTCAATATCTGAGCTAGTCGTTAACGTCTTATTACACAGTAGGACACATGCAGATCTAACCTTCATATATTTACTAGGTTTTTATAAAAGGTAAAGTGTGTAATTTCTGTCCCACTATTGTCACCAAATGTAATTGCAAAAAAATTTAACTCCCCTCTTCTGCCACTGGTCAAACTAACAGATAGTTCAGCCTCAAATGCACACCACTGGCAAGCAATGTTTTGTTTGCACCACAGAACTACAATATTTACATTTTCATATTTAATAAAGTATTATAATATAATATATATTAAAAAAAATACATGGTGGCACATTGCGATTATCTTTAAACTTGTCCATATTCCTGGACTTGGATATTACAATAATGGAGGTTTTTTTTTTTTTTTTTTTTTTTTAAACCCAGTTTAATAGAACCACATGGGCCCCAGATCCATGATGAGTGTATGTGTTTTTGATTGCATATTTGATGGTGCGTTTGTGTGTGTGCGCCTCCAGGAGACAATGAGATATCTGGGAGAGGCACAGAGTCCAAGTGAGACTTGCATCGCCTACCGCTGGATACAACAGGAACTGCAGCTGAATTTCCACTGCTCCATCTCTATTTCTCTCTCCCATCCTTTTGTCTTTTTGTTTCCTATCTCCTTTATGATATTTTCCCTCCTCTCATCGCAGTAGCACAGTTGGACGGTCCCACACGGCTGCGATGGGGCGGTTTAGAAAGGCTGCAGATCTATTCTGTATGTGTGTGTGTGTGTGTTTGTTTGTGTGTGTGCATGGCTGGCTTAATTTTTATGATGGTGCACTGTGCTGTTATGAAAGCCCAGTACGAGATCTCAGATGTCAGAGCAGGCCAACACATTAATAACCTAAGAAGACTATCCGAAAGCACCAGGAAGACTTCATCACGATGTCTAGAAAGAAACCAAACAAACATTCCCCCAACAGAGAGCAAGCCTGAGAGAAAAGGAAAAGACAGAGCAGCAGAAAAAGAGATGGAGACAAAGAAGGACAGCGAGCGAGAGGGAGGCAGAAACAGATGTGTTTTCAGTGGAGTGTTGAACAAAGAGCTGGGAGGGGCAGCTATTACACCTCTCAAGGCTGCAGCTCACGCTCTCCAGTGCAGCTCGAGACAAAGCGCCCAGCCCTCCCGGCTACTGCCGTCCCAGAGCCCTCGCTGCATCTTAATAGACTGCAACTGCCAATTAACGGCATGTAGCGGCTCGGGATACTGTACGCTGACGTTCATTATTTTCCTCGTCTTGTCTTGCGCTTCAAAGGCTGAGCTGGGATCAGCAATTTCTTCTTTTTCATTATAAAACAAAATCAAGACTGCAGTGTTACACTTCTGGCCTTGAGAGCTTCCAGAACACAATCTGGCGTACATCCAGCCAATGCCATCGCAGAAAAATATGTATTGTGAATTGACGTTTGGTGGAGAAAATGAACATTCCTTTCTGTCTGATCAATCACAGCTTAATTTTGAAACCGCAGCTTGTTAAAGAAATTGATTTTTTGTTGGCTTATTTTGTCGTATATTATACTGCTAGATTTATGAGTGGTGTCTAGCATTGCCTTAGTAACCACCTAGAACACCCTAGCAACCACATAACAATGCATACAACTTGGCGTCTAACTTGCATCACACCCTTTGTGCTATAAACAAGACTGCAACCTCAAATAGCATGCCATTTTTATGAAAATCAGTGCCTTTTGAAAAAGAATAATTAAAATGATTTGTATGCCATATCACATAAAGCTATATAAACTAAAGCAAATCTAAAATGGTTTGTTGTTTATATAGTCGCCAAAATGTATACTATTGTATTGCCCAGCTCTTTACTAGTCAATGTGGTCTACAATGCATTACAGGTAGCATAGAAATGAACAGTATCTGTATATCCAGAATGTCAGAGAAATGTGTGGCTATATTGACCTGGCTGGTCCCTACCATTGAGATAAACTGATAAACTGTAGAAATGTAGTTCATTTTGTCGCTTGTTTTGCAAATATGTTGGTAAACCAGCATTACATGCTTTCTTTTATTTAATTACAGTGGACTAATATGACAGTATTAAAAAGTACATTAAAAACCACATTAAATACCAAGTGGGATACACCCCTTACAAGCCTAAATGGGCAAATTCGGTTGATATTAGGCTTCCTTTGGATTGCATGGTTAACAACTTCATTAGCATACGCGCTCTCAAACACAAAATTTATCTGATGATCAAACCGCATTACAGTGTCCTAGAAAGCGAGGAGGTATCCAGAGACCATTTAATTGACTCATAATGATCTTTAGAAAGGCAGCGACTGCATTTTGCGAAGCTACATTGAGAAGTTAAAAGCATTAGGGACCTAAATCAAAATAACACCAGCCCACACTCTTGTTAGAAGCACCGGTTTAGTGAAAGCCTCCAAGAATGAGAGTAGATGGAAGATGGAAACCCAGAGGACCAATTCTAGCTAAATGATCCCCCACAGAAAATGCTACAAAAACATTAATAATTGAGGATTAATCATATTTGTGGCTCTGGGCTTATTAAGATGGAAAATTGGATGAAATAATGACTGATTAGAAGGTGAGTGATGGGTAACTCTGACGTCCTGAGGAACCTTCAAAAGTTGTTGATAAGTAGGACTAGACTTCTGTTGGAGTTCACAAAAGTGGCTGTGTTAACGTGTGTTTATGTAGTATCATTTTGAACACATGACTGCTCCAATGCAAACACGAAATATCAAAACATGTCATTTTATACTTCAGAGTGTTTATTTATCCTCAAATATTTTTTACCTTTCTGCTTTTTCACACTTGTTGATTTATACTATTTATTTTGATTGCTTTCCAGCTGGGCTGCTGAGTTTCTCATGTTTCTCATCAAATCTGTCAACAGCTGAATTACAGTAATGCAGTAGTCAATAGTGGCCTGAAGAGGAATACTCAACCTTTCTTTGTTCATCAGTTTCTCACTATGTCCAAATTTCCCAAAAAGTCCCAATTGGTAACTGTGTGTTACGGTCCATTAGCCTAAGTTTCCAGACGCCTCAATGGCATCGACTTCCTTTAAGACAGTCTCCAGCGAGAGCTACTGCAGGGAAACCAGAGGACCCGTATCTAATTAAAAACTGGATAATGTCTTACTCTTTCTGTTATCCAATGCTATAAAACATTCTCTGAAAACGCAATACCACACTCTCTGCTTCTCTATTTCTTGCCCACTGCATTTAATTTTATTCCTTGTTTGCTCAGTGAAAGGCTGCCTTATTATTTGTGAGATTTAGAGATTTCAGAAATCCATATCCCTCCAAATTAATATTTGTGTTTGAGGGGTATGGGCCATTTCATGATAACCAGTTGGGTACTCGAGGGACAACGTCATGGATGATGATGTTTTTTTTTTTTAGTTTATTTGATTTTTTCCTCTTAGCACTGAAGTTTTGTCACTGTTCAAAAAGACTGTTTTATTGTAACTATATATGAATCACCCTCAGAGACCAAAGCACTGATGATGTATTTCTTTTGTTTCCCTTTTGTGGGATTTGTATTTGTAGTAATTAAGCCAAATGTAGGGTGAACTTGTATATTTTTCTTTGGAGTGAATTTTTGAAAAAAAAAAAAAAAACAAATGTTGCAAAACGGTTCCAAGAACACCAGTATTTATAAATAAGCATATAAGTATAGCAAAAATGTGGTTTGGCACATTTTTTCTTCAATTTGGAAGTAGAGCTGTGCAATATGGACAAATTAATCATATTCCAATTTGCTGACAGATATTGTGGAATATTTGGAAAATGCACTCACTTTAATCAAAAGTGTTGTTCAAAAATATATCAGAAGGAAATAAAATTGGCTGCTTTTTAGCAGCTTGATTAATAACGGTGCCACACCGTGTACCTCTTTCAGCATGCTGCATTCTGATGGGTGATCATCTTTTGCACAGTGTAGTCATAAGTTTAATTAAAATGCTTAAATGGAGGTTTTTTACAATTTAGAAAATGCACATTCTCATATTGCAATTTTATTGCGATTGGTTGCACAGCCCTATAGTTGGAAGCTGATATTTGGATGGAATATTCATCTATGAAACTGTCTAAAATTGCATGTTTAGAGGCATGTCTAGAGCACTTTTGCCCTTAAAGGGATAGTTCAATCAAAAATGAAAATTCTGTCATCATTTACTCACCCTAAAGTAGTTCCAAACCTGTATGAATATCTTTATTCTGCTGAACACAAAGGAAGATATTCTGAAGAATGTGGGAAACAGAGCAGTTCCGGGACACCATTGATTTCCATAGTATTTTTTTTTTCCCCTACTATGGAAGTCAATGGTGCCCCAAAACAGCCTGGTTACAAACTTTCTTCAAAATATCTTCCTTTGTGTTCAGCAGAACAAAGAAATTCATACAGGTTTGGAACTACTTGAGGGTGAGTAAATGATGAGAGAATTTTCATTTTTGGGTGAACTATCCCTTTAACTTCATAAAAGCCCAGCAAATAGACAGCAACTTCAGTATGATCATCTCATCAGAAAAAAGATGCACAACTTGAGATGGTAATGTGGCCAATATTCATGACGGGTTTTTAATAATTTAACACTCTGGAGTCAGTTATTCCACTTACATCAGTGACCACATGCACATTGCCAACCCTAAATGTGAGCTACTTCTCATTTAAAAATGAATCACTACTTTGGAACATCTACGAATCAATCCGAATCGAGCATTCAACAATAATAAATAACTATACCTTACTGAATGGGCTTGGTTATGTAAATACTACAACAAACTGCTGCCAATGTTGTCTATTGGGAATGGTGCCATTTTTATCGCTAAACATGTTTTAAAAAACATTACAGGTCAAATACTTGGAAGCTTGCTGAGTTTGATCCACAGCAGAGAGGCCAGTGACCATGTTGTGTAAACGCTATATATCTTACATAACCTTGTATATGGTTAGCTACTATTCCTACCTGATCACTGAGACAAATTTATGGCCATGCCACACAGCAGTTTTGAGCACATGAATTGAATTTATGTCAACTCAGATATTCCTACTCCATGAATACTTTCAAACCCCCGAGAGTGCTGGATGTTTCTCCTGAAAGGATCTTCCTTCTCAAACACTGAGATTGTCGTACTTTCACATAGACTCTGAAAATACTGCCTGTTCAGCTGGACCTCTTCTCTCACTGTTTGTTTTGGAAGATCAAGGAACAATGAATCATGAATGTGCAGTCCTCGGTGTGATTACTCATAATAAACAGACTGCCTTGAAGAGGAAAGCAAAAGCTAAAATGGAAATAATTGGCCATAAATAATGCTCACGGCTGCAGTAAGGTTCATTAAACAACAACAATAACAGTAATAAAAAACAGTTTGCATGCAAGAGAGATGTGTTGTGTATTCTCCCTTATTTACACGGAACAACTGAATCAGTTGGCCTCCACCTCTTCAATGGGTGCTAAATCTCATCAGTTAGTCTCAGATGATCACCTATGGACCTCTCACATACCTAATGCATAATGCATGCAAAACGGCAATTAAAATAATAAATACAACCACTCTCTAATCTGACTCCCTTTTCAGTTTCCAGGGAAGATACAGTCACTATATTTTCCGAAGGTTAATAACCTCAGCTCTTTAAAAGATACAGTTTAGTTTGAGATAATTTTACAAGAATCCTCCTAACTCACAGCTGTATCACTGGATGTGCTGCATATTTTCAGGTAATTTTTCACTTTTCTGACAGTCATCTCAGTTACTCAATGACTCTGTTCCAAAACCTAGTGAAATGCTTATGCAAGCAGCATTTTAAGGCATTATCAGTGTGTTATGGCTGGTTAGCATGATCCAGTTAGTTCATACTAGTAGAGGCAATGAAAACAACTCCATTCCGGAGGCTAAATCTGCCGCTAATGTCATTCCATTTAAGTTAGGATGCAGGCTTAGAAGGCAGCTGCCCATGTAGACAGCAAAGCAACTCATCAGGTTTTGGAAGAGAACCACTGACAATATAATTACTGCTACACGGAAGATTACAGCAAATTCTTCAAGCAGATGAAGCTGTGCCAATTATTACGGTACATGAAGAATGCATGCAGTCCTATTTTAGGCCCAAAACCTAAAGGACCCTTTTTTTTCTTTCTATCTGTCCGTCTGTTTGTATGTAAAGAATTAAGTGTAATTTACTCTGTAAATTCCAATTCAGTTCTTGAATTTTAATGCGGTAGTAAACAGGAAATTTGATTTGATTAGATTTTTTTTTTTTTAAGGAAGTAAAATAAAATTGAAACTTCATGTGAATTCATAAGTGTAGGAAAGAAAAAAATAGGATTGTTTGCTCTACAGTTAAAAAAGTTAAAGTTTGAGTTCTTATGGACAAACACATTTAAGAAGAAATTAATTTCCCAGAATTCCATTACCTGTTGAATTCAAGTAAATCCAAGTAAAACCACTTACAACAATACACATTCTTTCATTTAAACCTCTCAGAGCAGCTGCTTTGTGGACAGAGGCCCATCATTATCAGTCAATGAAATTAATTTCCCTTTCAGAACTGCAGCCGGTTTTCGTTTGCATGTGAGCGAGGTTAACATGGTCCATTTCTTGTTTTTCCACTGTCATACTCTATTAGACAGCATATCGACACCGCACCCACATGTTATGTATGTATTTAATTATGCCACTGGACAGCCTCTGGTACCACAAGAGCCAAAACGTCCATTTCAACCTCTCTAACTTTGTGATGATTAATAATTGTTCCTGGGAGGGAAGAGAAGAATTATATGTCTGTTCACTTTTTCCCCTGCGTCCGTTATCAACTGAGCGATAGTTCTCTTTGTCCGCTGCTAACCTTGTTTAAGGACATCCTACCTTGGGCCAGAAAGTGTAAGGGAGTAGGGCTCATTTGTTAGGATCTATCATTTAACATCTGGCATGTAGTAATTCTACTAATTCAGTGTCTGTAGGTTGTAGATAAGTTACATTACAAAGAGCTCGGCTACGGTTTGTCTTGTCTATGTCAAGAAAGAATTCACTTCTGATCCTACCTTCCCAGTTACCCAATCCTTGGCTGGCAAAAAGCCACTGTGCTGTAGTGGATAGAAGACGGTTTACGAAAAAATTAATAAATAAACAGCAAGACGTCACACAAAAGCCAAAAACAAAACATATGTACATACTCTAACAAATAAAATATAGTACAGACTGAATGCAATAATGTGTCCTGTGTGAACACCCCTAAAGAAATAGCTAAATAATCAAAAAACATTAAACATTAACACAAATACCAACAAAACAAAATCTCTAAATGTATGTTAAAATTGAATTTCATTGAACTGTGAATTCAGGATTTAAAATTAACACTCACCAAGTCAAATTTGCTTTGGTGAGTTACTCACCAGTTGGCCTGAAACTTTTTAAGAAACTGCAACATAAAACTAAATTTAAACCAAATTGTAAGAGCGATAGACTGAGACAGATTAGCAATTGCATTAGGTTTATATGTCGGTGATTGATCAATTTTGATTAAAATCCCTGGAAGTAAAGCCACACCAGCTCACTGGAGCATTGCTGTTTATCTGGCCATTTAACAAATCAATGGAATAGGTGAATTAAAGAGCACTACAAAACACACGCGCGCACTGCATGTTCAGTGCTTAACCTTCAACAACTAGCAGTCACATTGAGTTTTTAATTTAGTATCGCCCAGATGAAGGTATCAGACATAACAGATATTTACATATAATCTGTATTTGTACTAGCTGAAGAAGGTCACTGAGGCAACATGTGATATTAAGAACCAGGAGTATACAGTAAACATTAAAGATAATTAAAATACAGTTTGTGTAAACCACTGATTTTTGCAAAAATCTGTTATGGAGCTTCACTTAAGGCAGCACGAAACCTATGATAGAGAAAGACATGCCACTTGCGAAATATTGATGATATTTGGTTGTTTTACTAAAAGAGAGAGAGAGAGAAACAGAGAGAAAATTACAAGCACAACTGTACTTTTGGGCCTCAAATCAAGTCTGCATGAAACCTGCAATCTGATGTACTTCCAAATTAAACAGGACATTCAACGAGAAAAAAAAAATGTATCAATCAATTGGGAATTGATTCGTTCATTAAAAAAAACAGCAGAAAGGAGTCAGGTAAAAATAAAAGTGATTAGTGGTGTCTGCTGAAATGGAAAGATGTTTCAGAGGTGAAGAAAGTCATAAACTTTCTTATGTAAATACATTTTGATTCTTCAGTTAAACCGTGTTCTTCATCTCGTCCAAAGTTACTGGATTGGTCAGCATGGGCCTTTGCTAAACAAAACCTCATGAAAGAAAAGAAAAGAAAAGAAAAAAAAACTCTTGACAACCTTAAACATTTAAACTTTAAACCTTTGAGAGATCTTTGTACAGTAACTTGTCTCTGAAAACCATGAGGGCTCAAGTCAATAAAGTCTGCATTTTTACACACTGCATTAAAATGAAAACTAATGAGTGTGACCAGCAATTGCAAGTCACCAATGCATGTGATTTCCATTAAATTTCCCTTAATTTATGTTGGTTATTCACATAGCTGGTTTGTCTGGATTACTGTCAAACTGAGCAGAGCTGGCTGGAGTCCAGTTGGTCGAAGGGATTCAGGGACTCTACAGTTAAATAACAACATGTGGAGAACAAAGCCTGCTTTCATATAACCTCCCACCGTTCTTACTAATGCATTGGAGTATTTCATCTGCAGTAAGAGTTTGACAACCAACATTTGAATTGTATAGCACTTTTCCCAAAAATAAAGATATTTGTCCAGGCTTTCTGTAAAACTCCATCTCTATATCACTGTAGATGTACAGTATTGGCCATAAACTGAAAAATTTGTTCACAAAGACAGTAGCAAAAACTAAAATTATGCCATCATTTTCTCAACCTCAAGTTGGTCCACACCTGTGCGAGTTTCTTTCTTCTGTTAAACTCAATGGAAGATGTTCTGAATAATGTTGGTAACCAAACAGTTGACAGTAGCCATTGACTTCTATAGTATGGAAAAATCACTGTGGAAGTCAATGGCTACCATTAAATGTTGGTTACCAACATTCTTCAAAATATCTTCTTTTGAAAAAAGAAGCTCAGTGTGCTTATATGTACAACAAAACACTAATAATTATTAAAAATCAACTCATTATAAAACTCTGATAGTGCAAGAAAATATATTTTCTTGAGTTTTTGCAATTTCCATCTAGTGTAAAGGCCAAAACTGTGGGTCAAATTGTAAAAAAAAAATAAAAATAATAAAAATAATAAAAAATCTCACAAAAAAGAGCATGTTCACATCCACAATAATAAGCTGACAATTTTAGTCCAATTTCATTTCGCATATAAACATCTTTATCAGCAATCTTTATCAAATCTCATGTAAACATGGGATTTTCTAATGAGCTGATTTTTTTTAAGTTATCAGCGCAAGTTTATGTAAATCTTGTTGGGGTTTGCACCCAATTTGAAGAGTTGCATCTACAAAATACCTCAGGGAAAGCTGTTTATGAAGAGGGTAAGGAGCCATCTACTGCTAAAATCTCTTGGCTTAAGAAGCACGAGGCATTGATCACCGTAATGCTCCCCTTTCATCAGCTGTCTTAAATGACTGCAGTGGCCAAGAACATGTGCTACACTAAAAAGCAAAGAAAAAAAGCCTGAGGAACAAACTGTGCTTAGCTGAAGGTCTTTCATAGACTCCATCACTAACCCTTTCATACAAAGTTAATTCATATAGTAAAGGCAGTGATTTCAGCTGTGGCTGCCCATTCTCAGATAGAGCCGGGTCATAACACTTACTACTGCTCTGCTGTAGGCCTGTCTTTTGATGTGCCTATCATACACAGAGGTCACTAAAAGTATTTACCACACTTAAAATGTCTGAAGGTCATTGCAATAGGCAATAGATACGCTGTTGAAAATGCTTTCATGCTTTGTTATCCAGTGTTGTGACATTCATTTACTCAATTTACAATTGGACTTAAGTTTTCAAAGGCACCTAAAAACTTTTGGGGACTTAATATATTGTGTAAAATATTAAACTTGTTTTTTTTTTTTTAAGGTATAAATCATAGCAGTTAATTTTCTTTTATCACAACATCACAATTAACATCACAACTGAACATATGGATGAATTCAAAATACTTTCAATGCTTTATCTTTACTCTTTAAAAGAAAGGTTATTTATTGACATCATTTAACATCCATGGAACCTTTCCATTGCATAAAAGTTTTCTTTATAATAGAAAAAAAAGGTACTTTAGATTATAAAATGTTCTGCACACTAAGAAAAAATGGCTTCTGATGAACCCAAAATGATTATTCTATGGTATCACTTTGAAAACACCCTATTGGAACTTTTTTTTTTTTTTTAAGAGTGATGGAGTGAATGTTATTTTTGACATTTTCCCTTCTAAAATGAAAAAATATTCCCGTTCGTTCTTCATTTTTACCGTTTCTCCATTATCTTACAGGTTTCATTTGCACGAGTTCTCAGAAACCCAGTAAGATGTCAAATATAATATCAAATGATTGTTTAAAAAAAACGAACAACCTCATAACTATGTAAGCAAAATGGTCAATCCCTTTACCTCTTTATTCCATCCTTTCAAAATAAACTAAATTATAATTACTAGTTTTACTTTCTTCTGTTTGTCTTGCTTGGCAAAAAAATACAGTCTGTGTGTATACAGAATTGTTTCTACTAATATGTTTTCTACTAAAATTATTTTACTTGCACGCATTATATTCCTACATGAATACAAATCCCAGACAGACAGACCTCAAAATAATCCCCAAAGTGTTTTTCCAACACTCAATGAATTTGTTCACTGATCCAATTCAATTCAGTGCTCTGTTCTCTTATACCCTTGTGTCTTTGGCACCTCGTCTTTTCCCAGCGTTCAGCTGTGTGCCTAACCATGCATGATGGCGTTCTATAAATTGACCATCTTCTGCCAGCTCGACTATCTGTTTCTCATTTCTGATCTTTCAAAGCATGACTTCTTTTCTCTCTCGTGTTTTTTTCTTCCCTTAAAGACATGTGAGAAGAAAACACTGACCCATTTCGGAGGGATCACCCTGCTCTTCTCTGAGCCATTCAGTCTGACTGCACAAAGTCATGCCAATTCAGACTCTGCAGGTCAAAGTCCATGACCTCTAACCTCCTTGTGCTCAGGCCTTGCCTCAGTGGCTTTCCACTGAATGGCCCTTATTGTCTGCCAGTTATGGACAGAGGCTCATAAATCTTGCGTATGTGCTGTGTACAGGAGGCATTGTGGCATAGCAAAGGAGACATCAGCAGAGAATAAATCTGCCTTTTTCCTCCCTTATCCCTCCTTTACTATCTTTACAAGCTGGGAAACAGAGCTTAGGTGATCATTGTCCCGATCAGATCGACCCTCGGCTCCGTGACAAGCTGTTGTTTAAAAGCCGTGCAGGGATGTATTAGCGGACAGAAAGGGCTGAAAACTACAGAAAATGAGCCGATGAGCCGGCTCTATGCATTCATCCAGGCGAGAAACGACACTGGTATTTTCTAAAAGGGTTTGCTGGACTTAAGCTGCTTTGTGGGATTGTAGCTGCTTTCTTGAGCCTGATTCCTGACCAGCCACTGGTCATCTTCTATTAAATTTAAAGGGAACCTATTATGCAAAAATCACTTTTATAAGGTGTTTGAACACAGTTGTGTGGCTGCAGTGTGTGAAAACAACCAGCCTATAATGTTAAAAATCCACCAACTCATTTTTTTATAAAAGCAATAAATCATGAACAGTCTCTCCAAAAGAGTTGTTTCAGATTTTCCCTCTGTTCACATCACCGAGGGGAAAAAGTCCCGCACATTTGTGATGCTCTCTGCCCTATTAGCATAAACACAGCCCTGAGTGAGAAGCTGCGGTCCGCCATTACTGGAGATATATACAATGTCAGCGCCAAAGAGGCTTTGCAAGTGTTGTGTTTTGGGATGCACTAATGAACATAAGAGTCGCCATAATCTCCCCCATCTGAGCTGAGGACACTGTGGTTAAATTTCATTGTCGAAGAAAATATCCCAGAAAAAAATCGGTAACGTCCCCTAAATGTTTAGGAATCAATACCAATGCTTTGTGCGTGAACGTCAGCTCCAGACAAAGTAAGTATCACGCGTTTGTTTCCAAATTGCCTTTCAGAAAGAGCTTCTTGGCACTCTGTAAGGCTAATTGCTAAAGCTACCCTTGTCTCTACCTGTTTTCACTGATGCTGCCTTTAAGTGCTACCAGAATGATCGTGAGTAGGAATGTGGTAGTTAAAAGTTGCATATGAAAGCAATGTGAGTCGATCGCTTGAAGTTGTCGAGCTCATAATCAGAAGTGGGACTTATAAAGTTTGTGACACCTTGAGACCAGCTATGTTGTTATTTTTATCCCGCTGTGCTCCCCTTCTGTGTAATTCATAAACGCAAATTTATTATGCACAGTATAATCAGATGACTGACTTTGAAACAGATTATGTTTTCTGTAAAGATAGCAGGCTTGTACTAATAGTGGAATGCTTATTTGCAAAGGCTAGCACTGCTAATGAAGGAGCTTGAGCTCTTGAAGCTCCGCCCTCTTCTCCGGCAGCAACAGCTTATTTGCATTTAAAGCAACATACTCAAAATCAGCGCGTTTGGTCTCATACCCTAAAAGTGGCAATTTTAACAAGCTATAAAAATGTATCTGTGGGGTATTCTGAGCTAAAACTTCACATATACACTCTGGGGACATCAGAGACTTATTTTACATCTTGTCAAAATGGCCATAATAGGTCCCCTTTAACATACACGCAAACACTGGATCTGCAGTTGCTTTATCCAATCCTACTTTATATAAATTTGTCATTTTAAAGTCTCGACAACAGCGATTTCTAAAAAGTTTTCTATCAAATTTTTCACCATGTTTTTTTTTTTTTCAAATAATAAAAATGTCTCCTCAATCCCTCCAACTACAAGTAATGCCCATGGTTCACAATCCAAGTGAATATTAATATTCAAAATGATATTCATTAATTGAAATATTTTAGTCATAATGTGACATAACTAGCCAATAGTTTCCACCTGGTGGTGCCATCAGTAGATTCAATGTGTCAATGACCTTTCATGGTCCCAACGATAATTATTTCTCTTATTTAGTATCCTCATTGAAGACAACCCTGTAAAGCAAACAGGCTTTATGAATGTATGAGTCTGAATCTGATCATGCAAATGAAGTACTGATGGGCTTAATTTGATGATAGAAAATACTTCGAAAAAATATGGTACAATGTAATATAAAGTATTTTCTGTTTCACAGGTATTTTACCCATATTTTGAATTATGCATTTCATTTAACCCTAAAATACAACACAATGAAATGTCCTTAAACTTAACGGAAAAGGTCCTGGTAACTTTCTTCCAGGACATTATGCATTTTTCTACAGATTTTCTACAGTATAGTTTTCAAGACTTCAGTACTTGAGGTGATTTGACTTCACTGACAACCTGTGACTTTTCTGTCAAGCTTCTTCCATCATAATTAGGCCTGAATTCAAATACAAATTATATAATCTCTGAGACTTTTTCCCCAAATTAGCGCCAAAACTGAAAATAAAAATTAAAATTAAAACAAAAAGATTCTGTTTGGAACTGATCATGATTTGACTCAAGACTCACATACTTTAGACTGGATTCTGACTGGTAAAACAGTGACTTAGCAGCAGACCTGTGATGGACATCTGCTAGTATTAGAGTAGATGTGTCCAATATTCCCAGAGGATCTCTTTATTGAGACCAACTCTAGGATCCTATCCTCCTCGATAGTTTCCTCAGGGACAGACACCATACAATCAACACACACACACACACACAAAACACCTACTGCAGATCTCAGTTTTGAAAAAAGAGAAGTCTACATTCTTTCAGCATGTTTTCTCTCTCATATTTCCACAAGAATGTTCTGGTCTATGCTTTGCTCACAGGTCTGGTTGTAGATAAGGTAACTGCATCATGCACACAGTCCGAGATATTTCCAGGTAGTATCACAGTGGTTTATTAATGGAGTAAAATGTAGCATATGAAGCCCGTTACCCACACAAGGCTGAACTAGAACCAAATCGCTGTTCACTGACCCATTACTGTTTCGAAACCAGCCGATCAATATGCCCAAGCAAACAAGAAGCAGAAATTAGAAACTGACTCTCTGGTCTCACACAGACTTATTGAACAAAGTATGGTTGACATTGCAACCGTTTCTGACAAAGAACTGCCCACTTAGACAGGAAGAAACCATTTGATTGACAGGAAAAGTGACAAATCATGGTATATTTAGAGGTGGATTTTAGAGAAAATAGATCAGAATGTGATGCCATTTGATTTAATGTACAGAATACTTTCATCCAAATAAATGACTAAAACAAAAAATGGTGTAAAAATGTACACTACTATAACCAAAGTCTCTTTAAGACAAGTCATGTCACTCGGCGGCCATCTTTGAAACGCCTCTTGGGCATCCAAGTGCAGCTCCTGAGTCATTCCACGAAACCGGTACGATTTGGACTTACACATTTTTAGATTTTTTACCAAAAAATATTACTTTTCTGAACACCCCACAGCATTAATGACATATTTAACTTCCTGAAAAACAGTTGGTCATTATTTTAAGATATGGGCACTATTAATCTTCAACCCCGTTATGGACACTATGGGAGCTCTCTGAATATGATCATAAAATGTATTTGTAATGAAATCAACATTTTCCTATTAATCAGATGTCCCTCACACTAATTCAGTATTTGCAAATATAAAAGTTACATAAAATCTCACACTTTTGCTATACTAAAGCCTGAAATTGAATTTTTTGTGACAGCAACCTCATCATTTTTGATAAAAGAAGTGGGTTAACTTCAGAATTTGAACTAAAATCAGTATTCTTATGATTGCTCTGAACATTTCAGACTGAGTTCAACAAACATTAAATTACTTTTTCATAAACTTAAAAAAATAATTAATAAAAATGTAGGTGTGACGGGGTTGAGACTAGGGTAACGGGGTTGAAGATGGCAACGGGGTTGAAGAGACAAATACAACTTAACATATAAATAGTTGTTTTTTTACTCAAATTCTAATTTTACTGTAAGATTTTCTAAGATTTTCTATAAACACTGTATTTCATTATGTGACCAAGAAAGACAACAGATATAAATTGCAATTGAAAAAACAGACTGCAGACTGAATAGGTCATCAAAATAAAACATGTAACTTGTGTGGCATTCAATATCTGGCCCACACTTCCTTCAACATCTCTACATGGAGATGGTGCTGAAGCACCCAGGCTCTGGTTTTCCACCAACATACAACACCCCTGTACAGTGCAACCGGAAAGTATCCACAGTGCTTCACTTTTTCCACATTTTATGTTACAAACTTGTTCCAAAATGGATTCAATTATTTTCCACAAAATTCTAAAAACAATACCCCATAATGATAATGTGAAAGAAGTTTTTTGAAATCTTTGCTAATTTATAAAAAAAAAAAAAAAAAAAATGAAAAAATAAAATAAAATAAAATAAAAATAAAATAAAAATCACATGTACATAAGTATTCACAGCCTTTGCTATGAAACTCAAAATAGAGCTCAGGTGCATCCTGTTTCCACTGATCATCCAACTTGATTGGAGTCCACCTGTGGTAAATTGAGTTGATTGGACATGATTTGGAAAGGCAAACACCTGTCTATATAAGGTCCCACAGGTAAGAGTCCATGTCAGAGCACAAATAAAGCCATGAAGTCCAAGGAATTGTCTGTAGACCTCTGAGACAGGATTGTATCGAGGCACAGATCTGGAGAAGGGTACAGAACAATTTCTGTAACATTGAAGGTTCACAGAAGCATGTAGTCTCTGTTACCCTTAATGGAAGAAGTTTGAAACAACCAGGACTCTTCCTAGAGCTGACCTCCTGGCCAAACTGAGCAACTGATGGAGAAGGGCCTTGGTTAGACTGGTGACCAAGAACCTGATCATCCTCCATCTCCATGATCATATGTGGAGATAGGAGAAACCTACAGAAGGACAATCATCACTGCAACACTCCACCGATCTGGGATTTATGACAATGTGGCAGGACTCAATCCTCTCCTCAGTGAAGACGCATGAAAACACACTTGGCATTTGCAAAAAAAGCACCTAAAGAACCCTCAGGCAATATTTTCTGGTCTGATAAACCTCAATTTCAAGCATCGTGTTTGAAGGAAACCAGCTCTGCTCATCACCTGCAAAGTACCATCCAAAAAGTAAAGTGTGCTGGAAGCAGCCTCATACTGTGGGGCTGTTTTTCAGCGACAGGGACTGAGGGACTCGTCAGAGTAGAAGAAAAGCTCAGTGCACCAAAATATTGAGATAGCATTAATGATAATGATTCAGAATCTCAGACTGGGCAGAAGGTTCACCTTCCAACAGGACAATAACCTTAAGTACACAGCCAAGATAACAAAGGAGTGGCTATGGGACAACTCTGTGAATGTCCTAGAGTGGCCCAGCCAGAGCCAGAGAACTCTGGAGAGATCTCAAAACCGACACTCCCCATCCAACCTGATGGAGCTTGAGAGGTCTCGCAAAGTAGAATGGGAGAAACGGTCCAAAAATAGATGTGCCAAGCTTGTAGCATTATACTCAAAAATACTTGAGGCTGTAATTGCTGCCAGAGGTGCTTCAACAAAGTATTGAGCAAAGGCTGTGAATACTTATGTACATGTGTTGGGGTTTTTTTTTTTTTAAGAAATTTGCAAAGATTTCAAACAAACTTCGTTCACGTTGTCGTTATGGGGTCTTGTTTGTAGAATTTACTTAACACTGAGATGTGAAAATCTAGGCAGAACACACGTACACACACATAGCTTTGACATGAACATTACTACATTCAACATATGCATGTGGTATAAGATTCTTGATCAAATATAATAATTCATTTAAATTACTGGATAAATTCAGAACCAAAGTGTTAAAAACACAACCCCATCACAATCTCACAACCCCGTTATGATCAAATAAATAACGGGGTTGAGTGTGAGGGGGTTGTGATTTTTTGCTCAAAACGTCCCCTGCCCTAAATGTAGTGAATAACAGGAGAGCACATGGTATGCAAGATATTAAGAAATCATGTATATTGTTAAAATAACAAAGATCGTTTTCACAAGTAATTGTTTTCTATCTTTATTTGATGTAACGGGGTTGAGTCGTTAAGCTTGACAATCACAAGATCACAATATTAATAATGTTATAGTTATAAAAGAAGGTGGTAATTTGCCTATGTCTGCTCACAATGTTGTTCAGAAGAGTTATATGATGTCACTCCCTGTTAATGATGTCACATAAGGATCAGTTCATTATTTTTATGGGGGGAGAATGATTTGTGTAACAGGGTTGAGGGGTTACTGAGGTACGGAACTAAATAATATGATTTTATTGAATAATCATGAATTTACTTAGAAAAAAACATTACCAGCAAAAAAGCACAGATAGATATATATGAGAATAGCAAAATGTATGGAGTTTTTTCTAATTTTATTATTCATATCCCAAGTACACTTTCATAGAAGGCCATCAGGGACATGACAAAATAGGTGGTGTCAACTGAAAAAAACAAGATTATTTCTAATATATAGATAAAATGTATGTCATGTTTTTAAACCTTATTAAAGGAGACATTTCAATTAATACAAAAATATTCTAAAAATAGATTTTGGTGACCCAATAGATAAAATGCACTTAAAAAGGTTAGAGGGACTCAAATCGTACCGGTTTCGTGGATTGACTCTCCTATCTCTTTGAATGGGGAAACATCAAATTCTCCAACACTGTTCACTAAGCTTACAATTAAATTTCATATTTGAAATTACCAAAGAAATCTGACGACAACTGTATCATAAATGTTGTTTCTTTTGCTCAAATAGCGTTATAAAAAGCTTATTTTTCAGGCTAGATGAGCCAGTGCGCATGCGCAGTCCTGAGCGCATGTCTCAAAACGCTGACTGTTTCTATAGCAACCGGGACTTCTAACGGCAGCTGCAGTGACGCGTTGACTTTACCGATTAGTGATTGGCTCTTTCATTCAGAAGGCGGGGCTTCCTGCGACTGAGCGGCCATATTGAGCGTTGCATTTTTCCCCATTCAAAACTATACGAGTGACATGTCTTGGGTATTCTATAGTCTTTGCTATAACTGCAATAAAATCATGAAAATAATGGTGCATTTGTGAACGTTCATATGAAAAACACAGAAATGTAAAGGAAACTTTCTGTAACTTCTTTAAGTAAAAAAGTGACTATACATAAGAAAACCAAGCAGAAAATACCTGATTTACATGCTACTAAATAAATACCGCAGAATATTTAAAACTTCCAAGGCAAACTTTGCAAAATTGCAATGATTAGTTTGTACTCCTGCTATTTGAGACTGACACTACATATGCCACTGGTCTAATATCTCTTCTTCATTACCCGGATGATTCATACTATATATTGACTTACCATATATACACCATATTCTCTGTCTGAGCGGGTTTTTATTTTTGATTTTTTTTTTTTACTTTTTTCCCCTTGCAAAGGTCAATAAGTTCATGTAGGCAATATGGAAAATGAATTCTTTGATCAGAAATATAGCCTTTGTTTTCCTTTCTACTCTGTTATCCTAAAAGCTTTGTACGTGAACTGAATGACCCGTCTCTATACTGCGCATACAACCAAAGTGAAACATCAACAAATCATGTCCATTTCCAGAGCAGATATAGGATAAACCCTTTCGACTAGAACCATTAACACTGCTCCATCTTTCAGAGGAATCCCCTCTGGGATTTTAATGAATGGAAAGTCTGACACTGAGAGATGGAGATGGCGAGGAGATGAAAGGAAGAGGCTTAGAAGTGCAGGGAGGACGTGCTTACTCAGCAACTGACTCCAATGATCTCACTTCCTCTCCCACCATTGGTCAACAAGACTGGTTGAAGAACAAAAAAATGAATAATTAATACGCATACATCAATGAGATTCACAGGCTCTCGTTGAATGTTGTTTTATTGATCAAGATTCAAGCTTTTCTGTGGATAGAGAGGATTGTATGAGACCTATTTATTAATTTTTGATTCTGATTGACAAATGCTTTTAGGTGATGGACCCTTTTCACAGACTATGGTGATGTGTTTACAGTTATTGTAAATCTAGCAAAGTTTTATGTAATACATGCACATTTTTAACGCTATACTTTGTGTTACATTACCTTGCCATTCAATTACAGAAAACTAGTTCTAATGCAACATCTGAAAGAATGACGACAAATGTTACATCTTTCTCTTTTCTGACCAGCATAATCATAATCTGTCTCTATTTTTTCCTCTTTTGCACAGACATAGTAATTATTTTGCTGTTGGACCAAAAGGGAACACAAAAATTATATTTCTTGTAGTTTCCATACACCACTATATAAAATGAACCCAAATATAATGACTTCCATTTTTGAGAACCCCAGAAATGTGAAAAGGGTCCACTAATGCTACGTTAATGTAATAGATGCTTAATAAGAAAAACAAATCCCTTTCTTTATTCCTTATCCCATTATCCCTTACTATTGTTCTCTGTCCACCTTTGCTTGGTTACATTAGCAGAAAAGAGAAGTCATTTCGGAGTTTGATGAAAGGTTTGTATTAAATGGCATGCACTAATGTATCAATGCACAATAAGACTAGGAGGAAGCAAACATTGTTAATTGACTTCATGTTGCCATAAAAACAACATTTTCTTGGGGAACAACAATATGTCTTTTGTTGTTAATGTGCATCATTGTATGTGTGTGTGTACTTCCCAATAGCGTCCAGTAGTTTACACAGCTGATTC
Organism: Onychostoma macrolepis; assembly: GCF_012432095.1. NCBI lineage: Eukaryota > Metazoa > Chordata > Actinopteri > Cypriniformes > Cyprinidae > Onychostoma > Onychostoma macrolepis. The sequence continues at coordinate 41,121,754 of NC_081161.1, forward strand.
CAGGCAAAGGTCTGGATTAAGTTGCAGTCTGGCGTGGAGCTCTACGATGCTGACAGAGATCTTCCTCCTTTCACCATGTCCTCGTTCAAAGCCCCAGCGAGGGCACGGAGTTCACTGGAGTTAAACTACACTGTACTGCACTTGTGAATCATGTCTGACTTTAGGTATTAGGCCAAGGCTAAATAGCACTGCTTTGAAATCAGTCAAGCAAGGCATCCAAAGAACACCACATGGATGTAATTATCTCATTTGATCCTCATTTATCTCTTCCTCGTTTCCTTCTCATCCTATTCCCTGGCTAGTGATAAAGTCGTACTTTGCATAGCGATGTCTTTTTCGTCTGCTGGAAATGATCATCTCGAGTTAGACAGGATTTCGTTTAAGTATCTATTTATTTTTAACATCAGAGCAGCGAGAATGAAACAACACAGCCAATGTGTAATTGATTTCTAAAGGTTTTCCTACTTTAACGTGATGAATTTGAATTCGAGGGTGAAATCGCACCTGTATTATTATTACTAGTATTATGAATCCTTCACCCACATTAAAACTGTAATTGTGCATAACATTCTTTTCAATTTTGAGCCTTATTTTGTTTTTATAAATAATTATACACAGTATAGGAGTGTGTGCTGATGGCACTAATTTCTTTTCCCCCCCAAAGGCTACAAAATTAGCAACAAATGCATGTATTTGCATGCCATTCCAGCTTCTTAACTAATTTCATGCGATTTATTATTCATTCCTTTAATTGTGTTTATCTCTACATAAACAGTCTTCCCCTGGACACTTACAACCACATTCACTTGGCTGATGCATATTTATAACATAGCATCTCTAAATACTGATATTGAAGGAGATTCATCAAAATAAGCATTGCTGAGTAAGATCTAATCTACATATCTGTCAAGTTTGCATTAAAATGGATGAGACGTCATAGCTATGCATCACACATTTGAACACTAGGGTAATTTTAACGATGCAATATGATATTGGTACAAATGTGTCCTGTCAGCTGGCGCTGTGACAAGGTCACACGGTGGCTAGACATCCCATTAACCAGGTATTAAACTCTGCTTTAGATAAGGTAGCAGCTGAACTTCTAAAAAATGCAGCGCTAAAGCTATCGGCTTGCACTCGGCCAGACTGCTTGGATATTACGTTGACATCTCAAAGAAACGAGGAGGTCACGAGAGGTCACAAGCCTCGTCTGGCTTATTTCCTGATGGGGTTCTGGCACAAAAAAACTTGTTCAACATCCCAAATAAACGTTCGAGGTGGCCCAAGAGACTTCGAACATTTCCATCTCCACGCCTCTCTTACTTCAATAGATGCTTTCTCTTGCTCTGTCTTACACAGTCTGCCTCTGAATTAGGGCTGCAAACCATTATAAACGATAAAAATGATAAAGCAGTTGGAAACACTGGCCATGAAACAAAGGGACTGCAATCATACTGGAAGTTAATTTGCAATATCAAGTCTTCCATCTAATGCAAAGCACTGGTGTGATATATTGGTTAAGGCACACAGCTGGTAAGTGAAAGGTCACTGGTTTGATTCACACATGCAGGGACATTTCTCTTGCGCATTGTACATTAAATATTTTGGCAAATTCTTCATCCTTTCAGCTACCAGAAAAGAATGTAGTACTTGAATTGCCGTTTAATAAAGTTTACCATTTTTAACAGATTTCCCCCTAAAATCGATAGGCTACAGGGGGAAACTATATATTCCATCTGACTGGCATAGAAGAGTCTGTTAAATGAATTCTTTCTTACAAAACTAGACATCTGTTTTGAGTAAAACAAAATTATGACCGATTTTAAAATTCTACACAATTTTTAAAACAAGACATATAATCAACATAAATCGTTTAAAATGCCGCAACTGAACTTATGCATCAAAACATTATGAATGTACAGTTTTTATTTTTTTTAATTTACAAAATTAGTCTTAGATGACAACAAAGATCTTCTAAATGTAATAATAGAGGAAATGAGCGCACATAATTAAATATTTAACAGCAGTTAATTTTAAAAAAATTATATTTAACAATAACCAATAAGGTTCGAATATATTGTGCATCACTAGTTGAACCCTGCTACTTCTCAAAATCAGCTACACACCTAGAATTTATCCACCTTATTTTTCCCATAAGAGCGGGCACAGCCATATTTAAATTTTATGTGCGAGGCCTCAGGTCTCATCCACTTCCAGCTTTTTTTAGCTGTACAAAACAGCTTACCACATTATTATAACTTTATTATTCTTCTCAGTATTTCCCTACAGTGGCTAGTGAACCAGAAGTCTTGCACAGACAACGGCTTACTTCTGATAGATAGATTGTCGACCATCCTGCTCATTCTACATAAGAGAACACAAGAAAAACTATGTGAAATGGCATTTGCAACCCAATTTTTTCTGTAATCTGATGCATTTCAGAGTGGGATAAAGAGTGATAAACAAGAAAAAAAAAAAAAAAGAAACTGACTAGACTGTTAAAAGTGAAGGAGAAAGCATGCTTCAGGTTTATGGTTGTCATTATGTCTCACACACATAGCACACGTGATATATATTTCATAACCAGTGGGATCCATGTGCACTGTCCATGTCATCTGCACTAATGTTTTGGTCCACTGGGTGGCAAAACTCACAAATCGTTGTTTTCAAGAAGAAGTACAAAGAAGTGCATGGTAACTTCCAATAAAAACAATAGAATCGTGTGGAACACAACAGAAGATATTCTGAAAAATCTCTTTTTATACAATGAAAGTCAATGGGGTAATGCAAGTTTGGGACAACATGTGGGTGAGCAAATTATGACAATTTTCATTTTTGGGTGAACTATCCCTTTAAATCCTTCACATAAAATTGGCCAGGTCTGCTCACCTCTTCAATAAACTCGTCTGACATGCCACAAAAACAAGTTTGATGATCAAAATTTCTCAAGTGAATCACCAGCTCTTTCAAATGAGGCACAACTCAAAGTGTTTCAGGTAGCATTGAGCCATTCAGTGATTGAGGACACAAATGGTACATTTCAAAAGATACTACAAGGTCATTTCTGTGCATAGTGCCTTCATTTCACTAGCTTTGTATAAAACCACATTTACAAAGCTAAAGCGGCATCATTAAAATACTAGTATCCCAGTAAGCTGCATTCAATGTTTTGTCAGTTATAAATGCAAACCAGTGCTTGGGTGGGACTGGGATACTGTGCCCTTGAGTCAACCACTTTAATTTAATTGCACAGAGGAAACAGCCAGCTGTAATAACATTTCACATGCCAAGACATTTGGTGAATGATTGAAGTAAATATGTTGTTTGCTGCATTTCTCATGATTTCATACAGAAAGATTCATCAAGTCAAAGCGCAGCATGTAAAGCATAAGCATCTAAGTTTTTTTTTTAATCCCTTTATTTGTGTTGTGCCAACCATCCTGTAAGTTAATGCATAAACAATTAATGCTTGTGCAACCTTTTCCTTGCCCTTAATATGAATATCTACACAAAGGCATCATGGGTAAATCTTGGCTTCTAATTCCAAACAGAGTGGATGTGTTTTGACATTTCATGTCTTTCTCTGTATGGAGAAAACACGCCCAGATGATCGCTGTGCAAATGGGGAAGATGCCAGCAAGGGAGAAAGGCCTTCAAACGCACAGCTTCTGCATGCAGATTCATAGGTGCTAATCACAAGCAGAAAAGCCAACTAGAGCCAAAGCAAAACATGCAGGACATTATTACACCTACATATTAGTTTGCCTACACATACAGTACAGAATATTTGTTGATATTTAGACTAATATAGAGACCAGGTCAATTAGCAGACAATTTTCCTTTGGACATTATCGGGTTTTCAAATATACCTGGAGTGAATATGCAGTAAATACTGCGTAAAGTAATTATGCATTTAATTTTAGAGATTTTGCAAATGGCTCATTTGCAAATATTAACTGGCATTTTTTCTAAGGCTGTCACATTAATGCATTCGATTGAATAAATGTTTACCACCATTAATGTATTTATCTAATTTGACATAAGTGATTCATTCTGTTCTGTGTCATTTCTAAGAACTGATCAAAACCATCTGAGCATATATGATCAGAGAGATCAGAGATATAGAGCAAGTCCCTCTCTCTCTCTCAGACAGAACGTTTAATGAACATAAAGACATTTAAATGTAAAATATAAATACATGTTTTATGCATATTATCCACCTTATTTTTCAACATGGATGTAAGCCGTTTTCTGTGAATGTGCAAGACTTCCACTTCATTAGCCGCTAGAGGGAATTAAAAAGAAGAATAACAAAGTAAAATTGTTCACACTACAAACCAGTGTGTTTATAATTAAGACAATACATTAAAAAATAGGGTAAGAAACACCCATTTGCAATATCAAGCAGCAAAATAAGCTGTTTTGTACAGCTAAAAATAGCTGGAAGCCAGACACATTTAATTTACAAATGGTCGTGCCCGCTCATACAGGAAAAAAATAAGGTGGATAAATGTATAAAACATTAACAAACTTTATTAAGTGTATCAACCTTTGTGTGTGTTATATGTACAGTGCCCTCCACTAATATTAGCACCCTTGGTAAATCTGAGCAACGGCGGCTGTGAAAATAATTCTGCATTGTTTATACTTTTGATCTTTCGTTCAAAAAAATTCACAAAATTGAAGTAACATTTAAGTAAAGCAAATGAAAGTGGGGGGGATCTCATTGTGAAATAAATGCATTCTCTCTAGTTCATGTTGCCCACAATTATTGGCACCCAATTATTGCAATGTCCTTTTCCCAAGATAACAGCTCTGAGTTTTCTCCTGTAATGCCTGATGAGTTTGAATGAGTCTTGTTGAATTTGATGTTTGTTTTGGATTATTGTCCTGATAGAAGATCCAACCAAAGTCCATTATAAGATTTCTAACCGAGGCAGTCAGCTTTAGATTTTTTATCTGTTGATATTTGAGAGAATCCATGATGCCATGCATCTGAACAAGATGTCCAGGACCTCCAGCAGAAAAACAGGCCAACAACATTAAAGATCCAGCAGTATATTTAACCGTGGACATGGGGTACTTTTTATCCCTGTTTGTACTAAACCTATCTTGTGGGTTTGCTGCCAACAATCTCATTTTTTTGTTTCATCTGACCATAGAAGCCAGTGCTATTTGACGTTCCAGTCTTGTCTGATAATGAATATGCTGGAGTTTGTTTTTGGATGAGCGAGGACAGTTTTTCTTGAAACCCTCCCAAACAACATGTGGTGATGTAGGGGCTGTTTGATATATATTTTTTAGGCTTTCTGACCCCAATATTCAACTAATCTCTACAATTCTCCAGCTGTGGTCCTTGGAGAGTCTTTAGCCACTCAAACTCTCCTCCTCAGCATGCATTAGGACGATATAGACACACATCATCTTCCAGGCAGATTTGTAGCATCTTTAGTTGATTGGAACCTCTTAATTATTGCCCTGATGGTGGAAATGTGGATTTTCAATGCTTTAGCTCTTTTCTTACAGCTACTTTCTATTTTGTTAAGCTCAACAATCTTGATCTGCACATCAGAACTTTATTGTTTGGTTTTACTCCTTGTAATGGATGATTAAGGGAATTTGGACTTTGTGTTCCTCATATTTATAATCATGTGGAACAGGTAGTCAATTTCATGCTCCTAGTTGTAACAGATCGGCCAGGCCCAACTCTCCACCAACCACAACGCTCCACATCACCAGAGTAATAATCATGTCCACCTGCACCTCATTCACTCATCACCATCACGGAGGATAAAAACCCCATCACCACAGTCACACACTGTCCGATCTCGTCAACACAATGTGGACTCAGAGACACGCTACCTACTACTAAGAACGATATCCTTTAACTACTACTTACCTCAAAAGCCTTACCTCCTGTTCCTTCTCCTTGTGTTCTTCTCCTCCTCCTAGATCGTCATCCCCGGACCAGTGTCTCAGTGTGTGCCCCGCTCCTTGTCTCTGGAATCAAAATCAGTGTGTGTGACTTCAGCAGCCTTTACTCCATTTCCATTTCGTTGTCGTTTACCTCTGTCTTAATAAATATCTCTTCACCACTCACATTGAGTCCGGCCTATACTGTGACAGAAGATCGGACCGTTCAATCGACCCAACAGGATGAGTGCTCCCGATCCCTTCCAGGAGTTGGTGGATTCGCTCAAAAAGGTCTTATTTCAGTCACCCACACCATCAGCTCCACCGCCACCACCAGCTCTCACGCATGCCGACACTCCTTCTCCGATTGTCTTTGCCAGTCCCATGGCCAGACCGGCGCCCTTCTTTTGCTCAGCGGAATAATGCAATGGCTTTCTCCTGCAATGTAATCTCACCATCAACCTTCACCCTCATATGTTCCCGACCGATCAGTCCAAGATCGCCTATGTGGTCACCTCTCTGACTGGCCCTGCGCTTCGTTGGGCGGAAACCATTCTACACCAGGCTGGACCGGCAACTCAAACCTTTGCGAATTTCTTGCACCACTTCAGAGAGGTATTCAGCAGCTCCCCTGGAGACTCAACGATGGGAGAACAACTGTATCGACTGCGACAAGGTATGATGCCTATCCATCAATATGCTCGCCAATTTCGTACCCTCGCCGCAGCCAGCAGTTGGAATGAACCCTCTCTCATAACCGCATTCCGGCAGGGACTCAATCCATCCCTACGTCTACATCTCTCCTCATATGATGATACCTACGGTTTGGAAAAATTCATTCAGTTGGCCATCCGATGCTCTAATCGCATCCAATCCTGCAATACAGAGACCTCCAGCGCCATTGCATTTCCTCCTCCTCATCAGCCAGAGACCAGTGACCCTACAGAACCAATGCTGACAGACTCCAGTCGTTTGTCCCAGAAAGAGAGACACAGAAGGATAAACCAAGGATTGTCTATATTGTGGGGATAGCGGACACAGGATCCTGGGATGTCCTCTTCGTCCCCCGTGAGCCATGGTGAGTACCATCCACCCTCACGTCCAGAAATCAAATCCCCTATCGACATGTGCTCAACTTACTGCTGGCTCATATGTGGTTTCAGTTGTTGCCCTCCTTGACTCCGGCTCTGCGGGGAATTTCATCTCAGGAGACCTCGTCAAGCAGCTCGGACTCTCGACCTCGACCACGGAGAAGTCTTACGAGGTCCAGTCAATAACCGGACAACCGCTTACTAGACGTTGCGTCCGTCAAAGCGTTGGGCCCATCGGCCTACAGATTGGGCAACAACATCATGAGGAGATACATCTTTTGGTTCTGGAGGGTTCCACTGCAGACATCATTCTCAGGTGCCTGTGGCTGGTGCAGCACGACCCACATCTATCCTGGAGGACAGGAGAAGTCCTAAAGTGGGCTGAGAATTGTTTCCCGGACTGCTTCCCCAGACGTCCATCGCCAGTTTCCCCAGATCCCGTTCGAATTCCTGTGCTCTACATCCATCAAGAGCCCCCTAGAGAAGGTATCTGTGGATATCCCTACCTGCTATGCCCACTTTAGTGATGTCTTCTGTCCAAAGAAGGCTGTCCAGCTACCACCGCACAGGCCATGGGACTGTGCTATTGATCTCATACCGGGTGAACCAGTACCCCACGGGATAATTTATCCACTTGCACCACCAGAACAGAAGGCCATGGAGGAGTATATCAAGGATGTGTTGAAACAAGGATACATAGTTCCATCTACCTCTCCTGCTGCTTCCAGCTTCTTCGTGGCCAAGAAGGATGGCGGTCTCCGTCCCTGCATAGACTACCGTAAACTGAATGAGATCACAGTGAAATTCCGATATCCTCTTCCCCTTGTCCCCACGGCTTTGGAACAACTCCGTGGTGCCACCATCTTCACCAAACTGGACCTCCGCAGCGCATACAACCTCATTCGCATCCGAGGAGGAGATGAGTGGAAAACCGCCTTTGTAACACCAACTGGGCACTATGAGTATCGGGTAATGCCGTATGGGCTAGTCAATGCCCCCTCAGTATTCCAAGGCTTCATGCATGAGGTGCTCCGGGAGTTCCTCCACCGATTTGTAATCGTGTATATTGATGACATTCTCATTTACTCCCGGAGCCTGGCCGAACATCGCCAACACGTTGCAGAGGTCCTCCAGCGTCTACGCCAATACCATCTCTTCCTCAAAGCAGAGAAGTGCATCTTCCACCAATCCACAGTTCACTTTCTCGGATATATCATCGACAGTGGTGGCATTCGCATGGACAAGGGGAAGGTGGAAGCCATCACTTCTTGGCCCCGACTCAACACCATCAAGGAGCTCCAACGATTTCTGGGATTCTCCAACTTCTACCGCAGATTCATCTCCAACTACAGCACCATCACCAGCCCCCTCACAGATCTCTTGAAAGGTAATGCCAAAACCTTCTCCTGGAACCCCAACGCCCAAAGAGCCTTCAATACCCTCAAGACAGCATTCACCAACACACCACTCCTGGTACATCCCAATCCCAATCTCCCGTTCACCGTAGAAGTTGACACATCCACCACCGGAGACGGAGCTATACTCTCACAGCAGCAGGGGATGCCTCCCAAACTCCATCCATGCGCCTATTTCTCACGGAAACTCAGCCCGGCGGAGAGGAATTATGACATTGGAAACTGCAAACTCCTAGCCATCAAGCTCGCCCTGGAAGAATGGAGGCACTGGTTGGAGGGGACTGCTCACCCGTTTCTAGTGCTAACCGACCACAAGAACCTCCAATATCTCCGAGATGCAAAAAGATTGAATCCCAGACAAGCCCGATGGGCCTTATTCTTTACCCGATTCAACTTCAAAATATCCTATCGTCCAGGTCCCAAAAATGTAAAGGCAGATGCCCTATCTCGCATCCACGGCCCTGAAGAAATCCCAGAAACACCAGAGAGCATCATACCCTCTGAGATAATCGTGAGCCCCATTCAATGGACCTCTCCTCCAGTCGCCTCCACCACTCCTCCTGCCAATCCGCCGGGCTGCCCTCCTGACCATCAATACGTTCCACGAACTCCTCTGATCCACTCCACTCACACATCCCTAGGTACTGGTCAACCAGGGGCCAACGCCACCCTCTCGCTGCTACAAGATCGCTTCTGGTGGCCAAACATGGCTAGGGACATGAGAATGTTTGTTCGGGGCTGCCCAGACTGCGCCATCTTGAAGAGCATCCGTCACCTTCCAACAGGCAAACTCCTCCCATTACCCATACCACACCGCCCTTGGTCACACCTGGGAGTGGATTTCATCACCGACCTACCCACCTCCGATGGAAATTCCTGCATCTTTGTCATCGTCGATTCGATTCTCGAAATTCTGTCGCCTCATTCCCCTCCCAGGCCTTCCCACGGCTTTACAAACAGCAGAGATATTATTCAATTACGTATTCCGCTACTACAGCCTGCCAGAAGACAGTCTCAGACAGAGGACCACAATTCATTTCACGGGTTTGTAAGGCATTCTTTACCCTCCTAGGTGTGACCGTAAGCCTTTCATCCGGCTACCACCCGCAGTCTAACGGGCAGACCGAACGTAAGATCCAGGAAGTGGGGCGTTTCCTGAGAACCTTCTGCCATAGTCGCCAGAACTCTTGGAACCAGTTCCTGGGCTGGGCAGAGTACGCCCCAAAACTCACTTCGTCAGAGCTCTACTGGACTCCCGCCCTTCCAGTGCGTACTCTGTTTCCAGCCTCCCCTGTTTCCCTGGTCAGGAGAACCATCAGAGGTACCCGCCATCGACTACTGGTTCAGAGAGAGCGAGAGGGTCTGGGGCGCAGCACACCACCAACTTCAGCAGGCAGTGCGCAGACAACGGATAGCCGCCGACGTCCGAAGATCAGCCAACCCCAATTACCAACCGGGACAAAAGGTTTGGCTATCCACCAGGGACTTCAGACTGCGCCTGCCTAGCCGTAAACTCCGTCCCAGATTCATTGGCCCCTTCACCATCTTGGAACAAATCAACCCAGTCACATACAAATTGCAACTACCACCACAATATAAGATTCACCCAACCTTTCACGTCTCACTACTCAAACCCTTTTCTCCTCCTCTCTCCCCAGGGCCTGGCCAAGCGGAAGAACCCCCTCTCCCTCTCCTTGTGGAAGAAGGCGCCATCTACAGGGTAAAGGAAATTCTGACCTCTCGGCGCCGTGGTGGTAAACTTGAATATTTGGTAGACTGGGAAGGCTACGGCCCTGAAGAACGCTCATGGGTGCCAAGGGAAGACATCCTCGATCCCACACTCCTGGAGGAGTTCCATTCGGCACATCCAGATCGGCCAGCACCCTGAGGTCGGGGTAGACCACCACGACGCCGAGGGCGGCCCTCAGGAGCGGGCCATGGAGAGGGGGGTACTGTAACCGATCGGCCAGGCCCAACTCTCCACCAACCACAAAGCTCCACATCATCAGAGTACTAATCACGTCCACCTGCACCTCATTCACTCATCACCATCACGGAGGATTAAAAACCCCATCACCACAGTCACACACCGTCCGATCTCGTCAACACAACGCGGACTCAGCGACAAGCTACCTACTACTAAGAACGATATCCTTTAACTACTACTTGCCTCAAAAGCCTTTCCTCCTGTTCCTCGTGTTCTTCTCCTCCTCCTCCTAGATCGTCATCCCCGGACCAGTGTCTCAGTGTGCGCCCCGCTCCTTGTCTCTGGAATCAAGATCAGTGTGTGTGTGACTTCAGCAGCCTCTACTCCATTTCCATTTCGTTGTCATTTACCTCTGTCTTAATAAATCTCTTCACCACTCACATTGAGTCCAGCCTATACTGTGACACTAGTCACCCTGGTGTGCTAAATATTGTGAATATGAATGGGAATATACTTCAGAGATATTTTACTCCTAAGAATTTCTAGGGGTGCCAATAATTGCGGCCAACATGCATTGGAGAAAAACATTTATTTCACCATGAGATTTTCTTCCCCACTTTCAATTGTTTTACTTAAACTAAATTTTTAACCTTTTTTTTTTTTTTTAATGAAAGCTCAACAAAGCAGATTTATTTTCACAGCCAAGGGTGTCAATATTGTGGAGGGCACTGTATATAAATTAAATGTTTGTGATTTCATAACCAAGAGAAATTTAGAATTTGTTTCATTTAAATACTACAGAACTTTTCAAATCTGAACATATTTTAAAATATTAGGCATTTGCCGACTTTGTAAATGGTTTTGTTCCAAAAACAACAAACTCACATCTTTGCTCTAGATGCATGACCAATGAAAAGAATGTGTGTTCTAAAATCAGCTCAAAATACCAAACATGTCTGATATCCTCCAACTGGATGAATTCACGGTCTGAAGCTATAAAAAAATAAATTAAAAAACCTGTGAAATCTGTCAACTTCGACTGCCCAAAATCTGCAGACTGGCTCTGATCACTACTGATCATATGATTCGCTAATTACTCTTATAAAACCTACAAACATTCCACTCCTACAGTATACCCAGTTTAGAGGCTGTCCAAAGGGAATCCACAGGATTTTTCCCCCAAATCAAAGCCATAGTCAAAGCAGACGCTCCCATATGAAGTCTTCACTGTTTCCTGCTCTCTCTGCTCTTGTTCCTGTAGGCTTATTTCAGTCTGCTCTTCAAATGATAGGCACAAAGTATCCTTAGCATGCACCCGGTGACAACACGCGCCGATATAAGACACTCAGCAGCAATGTGATTGGTGCCGGGCTTGTTAGAAGCACAGCCAAAGCCCTGAGGGGCTGAAAGCTAGAGAATAGAGATGGAGGCCATAACACTGGTGTGTCGGCTTCAGGAACCAAAAAAAGCACATATTTCCTCTTACATGTCCTCCTTCTCTCCACCTTTTTTCCCAGCTCTGTCACATTTTATTCAGATCCACTTTACTATGGCGTGGTCTTCATCTCTTCCCTGCTGTCTTCTGAGAAAGCAGGCAATAAATCAGGTTACATAACCATATGGATGTAGTATTTTTTTTTTTTTTATGTGAACGACCCCTGGACCCATATAAGGGTTCTCATGGCTCATATAAAAACAAATTCATCTTTCACAGACCACAGAAGATTTTTAATAGTTTTGATGATTTTAAGCTTTTAATCCAAAATAGCTTTTGGTGTATTGATGCTGTTCAGCTTAATTTACTGAGGCTGTTTCATCTAACATCGTCTTGAAAGTTAAGGACACTTCCACAAGTATATCCTACGGTAAAATCATATATTATAACATTATTTAACATAGCATTTCCAAAAGGAATAATCAGGGTTCAGTAAAGTGAAGCTCATTCGACAGCAATTGTGGCATAATACTGATTACCACGATAATTGTTCACTTCTCCATCCTTTTCCTTAAAAAATAAAAAAAAATAAATAAATAAATAAATAAAATAAATAAATAAATTGGGTTACAGTGAAGCACTTACAATGGAAGTGAATGGGCCAATCTATAAACATTAAAATATTGAAGATGTAAACAAGATGCAAACAATATGTATCTATACTAAATTGTGTTGTTTATTTATTTATAAATCAACCAATCACTATGGCAAACTTTGACTGATTCATCAAACAATGATGATTTTGGATATTTTTAAATCTTCCAAAAACGGTCCCCATTCACTTCCATTATAATTATTTTTCTTCTTCTTCTTTTTTTTTTCTTTTAAAGAAAATGAAGCCAAAATAATTCAGCAATAATATGACACAAATGCTGTCGATTGACTGTAACTTATACCGAATATCAGAATATCACACCATCCCATCTTCACCTATGCTCATGAAGACCATTTTACCACCCCACGGCACCCAGCTGCTAAAGGTAAATCTGTCTGTAGCTCGATCCATCTGGTGCTGTGCTGTGGATGTGATGGAGATACATTGAACAAAGGAAGCTCACATTTACTCACTTACAAATTGCACAAGGTTCACATCAGTCCACGTGAGTAGGGGGTGAAATAGTTTAACGGCAACTGTTCTTCACATCTGTAAAGCATAAACCCCTGAGTTACAGATACCTTTCATATGGCAGCATAAGGAGAATATGTATCAAACTGGAAAAGAAAACCTTCTCTTAAATCCTTAGCAAGTAAACAAGCTCAACAGTAAGGATGATTCACTGACCCAGGGCCAGTGTGAGAGTTTCAAGCCAGTTAACAGAACAGTTACTCTTTCGTGTCAGTGCTGTGCTGCCATTGAAAATTATACGTTCATTCATCTTGTAGATCCATTTGTATACCTTGCAAACTCAAATGGTTGGTTTTCTGTGATGTGTTCAACATTGGGTGTTGCAAATTCTGCTGATTTGTCTGCAAGATAATGTGATCCAGCTGTGATGTAGCAACTGCAAAAATGACTTGTGGGAGTCTGGAAAGCATCAGTAACAATGTGACGGAAACTGTAAGTAATGTTCAGTAATGTTTAGTAAATTAAATTTCATATTTTTCTAAAATATGCTCTTTTGTTAACAAGTAAACAAAAAATATATATTTCTAGCAAAAGAAAAAACTGCAACAAATCATTTGCCATCAAGCCAGAAAAACTGCTAGCAAGGCAAGCAAAAACAACCATTTTTGTACAAATAATTCATTAACATGAAGTCATAACTGAATAAGTTAGTAAAATGCTGTTTAAAGTAACTTTAGTTCAGCAGCTCACACTGCAGAACATGTCAACTTCCCCAGAAGTATTTCAGGTCAGATACCCACATGTGCATCAGGCCTGCTGTACACAACATCAGCACTAACAATGGACGATGTGCAAAAATAGACAATGCAAAGACAATAGACAATGCTCTGGGTGCAGTAAAGCTGTCAGGTCTAATGGATATAACAATCTAACGGATGTTCCAGACAAATCCAAACAAAATCAGCATTAGAGCACAAACCTTTGCAGAAAATAAACTAAGCTATGCACTTTGTGGTTTAGAATCACTATCTTTAGAGAAAAGACACTGCTTGTAATTGATCATAAAAAAAAAATTGTTGTTCTTTACCTCTTTCACAGCACTGAAATGCGTTGCCAATTCACTGCTATGACTACTCTATTATATAGAAAATGCAATTATTTTCTAAGACAAAACAATGCTGTTTTCCTATAGTGATATTGTTTTGCTAGCTTACATACAGTACATAAGCCACCTAGTAGATATTACTTTTCATTTCTGTGGATCTGTGGCCTTCAGAATATTCCAAAAATATTCTTGCTACAAATCAAAGTTACTTACTCAATACAACATTTATATAAGGATTTCTGATTACATTGTCAGTGAGCAATTAGTAAATTGTCCTGGAATATATTTTTAAAGTGACCCTCGCTTTTCTGAAACACAGGCTGTGGCACAATGATTATGTCTATAATTGCCGTTATTATTAGTTGGTGTCACAACATTATAAACAAGCATGTGTGTCTGTTTGATGGACTGTCATTTTGCCACTGCGTTGCATGCAAACTCTCACTTCGCAATCAATGCTAATCACTTCAGCCTGGAGAAAAGTCTGCTTTTAATCAAAAGTAGATGCAAAAATGACCGGAGAGAAATGAAAACTTCGACAAGGCTAACTTTAACTAAAACTCCCTTCTGCTTTGCCAGTTTTGTTATTCATAAAACATTAGCCACATTTCATAACCACAGACTTTAAAGTACAGTACTTCCCCACATTACAGGTCACATTTGCACTAAGACACACTGAATGTGCTATCGTTATAGAATTATATCACTAAGGCCCGGTTTCACAGACAGGGTTTAGACTAAGCCAGGATTAGTCCATAGTTCAATTAGGACATTTAAGTAATTTTTATAAACATGCTTAGAAAAAAACATTACTGGTGTGCATCTTGAGACAAAACAAAGGCACTGATATATTTTAAGATCAGTCAGTGCAAGTTTATTTCAGTTGAAACAGCTCAGACTTACATTTTAGTCTAGGACTAGGCTTAAGCCTTGTCTGTGAAACCGGGGGCATGTGTCTTAATTCATAGAATCTAAGAGCAATTGTAAAGCACAAAAGTGCACAGAAGTGTGCACAGGACTGACATGGCATTTAATGGCAAAGAGTGCACAATCAAACAAATGCTTTTCTAAATTTAGGTCTTGAGATCTTTTAGAAAACTTAAGATTAATTCAGAAGACTTTATGATGTCAATGAAATCATTCACCTCTGACTACAATAAGAAAAGGAGTCAGCAAGGCAATTTATCGATGAATATATTTTTTAGCGGAGATGCAGCAATGAAAATGCCTCATAAATGTCTCCTTGATGAAAAGCACAATGCTGTCATGTCAACAGCTTTTACTGAAGCCATATACTCTGCCCAACAATACAAAACTTAAATTGTTTGTCTGTATGTCTCATCGCTAAGTTCTGCACCTCTGGGCTACTGTGTCTCCCTCTGACAAGACAAAACATCCCACAGGAACTTCATGAAACTTCATATCATATTAAACTGTGATTTTCAGTACAATAAAAAACATATAAAACAAAACCAAATTAATATAACGATTAAATTAATATTCATACAATATAAAAAATGAATATTACCCTATAATCTGGAAAGTGTGACACCACAGAAAACATTTGCTGCATTTTTAGTTAATTTCTGCAAATTCTATTTTCAAACAATCCAAACACACAGAACGTACACAGACTTACATTAGGAAAAACAAAAGCTTGTCTGATTATATTTAATCGATGGCAATGGTTACCAAGGGATGGCTTACTAAAGAGCTAATTAGAAAAAACACAAATTAATCAAATTACATCATAAACATTGCATACTGTACTTACAGTAAACTGCAGAAAGAATGAAGTAGTGCAAAACGCTAATACATAAACTGGTAACAATAATTTGGTTCAATTTGTTAACATTAATTAAATCATCAGATATCATGAACTAACAATGAACAATTCTGGATACATTCTATTTTTACAAATATTTTACGTTTTGCCAAATTTACACACAATACATTCTCATTTGCATGTTTCTGTAGAATCTACTTACACTCCATTGAGGTGTTAACCTTCATGACCTTCAAGTTTTAAAATTGCACAAATTCATATAAAATCACCAACTGAAGAGTTTTCTCAAGAAATGGGGTTGATAATGTCTTACAACATTTATTAATCTGCATTAAATGCTCATTTCTGTAACTTAATGTTCAAATGTATTATACACAGAAATTAACATTAGCATAGATTAATTAATTGATAGTTTGTGACAGTTAATGAAACTGGAATACAGAAATAAAAAAAACAAGCAAATGTAAACCCGCCAAATGATTGACAGGAAGAGAGTGTTTCTGAATGTAATTCATTTTATTTTGGGGCCTTTATTATTTTTATAGGATATTAGGTGGGATGGTTGTGAATGACGCGAGTCAGACTCAATCTTGGTGTCCATGTGGCAAACACATCACTCAATGTGTCAAAGCTGTTAAGCCACAGCTCTGATCAGACTGAGCAGTCCTGAAAGTTTTATGTTAGATGAAGTGTGATTAGAACTGTGAAGAGGAGCACTGAAGCCCTGAAGCCCTGAAGCCCTTCAGCAGTGATGGCCGGAGCACAAGACATTTCATTATTCTCCATGAGAGTCTGTGGCCAATTTCTCAGGATATTCAGAACATTGTGTCACAAAATAAAAACCAAACTTCTTATAAGGAAGCGAATACAAACATGAAATCCTTAACACCAGACATGTTCTTGCATTACATCTGCAGGGTGTCAGGGTGACATTTTTTTAGGTGTTCCTGAATTTGAATTGCGACAGAAAATGATGCGGAATTGCACTTTGAATTTGAATGCAAGTAAACGGAATAAAAATTAATTAAAATATAAAGAAATTCATATAACTGTTATAAACAGAATGATAGATTAACAATTTACGCTGTGGCCAGATAGATAGATAGATAGATAGGCAAGGCAAGGCAAGTTTATTTATATAGCACATTTCATACACAATGGTAATTCAAAGTGCTTTACATAAAAGGAAGTGAAATAGTCATTAAAAATAATAAGAAATTAAAAATAATAAAAATCAACAATAAAAACAAAGTGATTTAAAAATTGATTTTAAAAGAATGTAAAACATTTAAGAATAGAAAGTGATTATACATAGTGCAATCAGTTCGGACGTAGCACAGTGCTCATTCAACAAATGCACAGCTAAACAGATGAGTTTTGAGTCTGGATTTAAAAGTGGCTAATGTTTTAGCACATCTGATATCTTCTGAAGCTGGTTCCAACTGCGGGCGGCATAATAGCTAAAAGCAGACTCCCCTTGTTTTGTGTGAACCCTTGGTATTTCTAACTGACTCGATCCTAATGATCTGAGTGGTCTGTTAGGTTTATATTCAGTGAGCATATCTCCAATGTATTTAGGTCCTAGGCCATTTAGAGACTTATAAACGAGTAAAAGTACTTTAAAATCAATCCTAAATGTAACTGGAAGCCAGTGTAAGGACCTGAGGACTGGTGTAATATGCTAAAATTTTCTGGTTCTAGTCAGAATCCTGGCAGCAGCGTTCTGGATGAGCTGCAGCTGTCTAATGGTCTTCTTTGGAAGGCCGGTGAGGAGACCATTACAATAATCCACCCTGCTGGTGATAAAGGCATGAACCAGTTTCTCCAAGTCTTGACTGGAAACAAAACATCTAATTCTTGCAATGTTTTTGAGATGATAGTATGCTGATTTAGTTACTGCTTTGACATGACTACTAAAACTAAGGTCTGTCTCCAGAAACACCCCAAGATTTTTGACTTGGTTTTTAGTTGATTGACCCCTAGAGTCAAGGTATGCATTCACCTTGATAACTTCATCTTTGTTTCCAAATGCAATGAAAGTTCTGGGACATCCAACAGTTTATTTCATCAATGCATTGGCAGAGGGAGTCAATGGGGCTGTAGTCATTTGGAGATAAGGCTAGGTAAATCTGCATATCATCAGCATAGCTGTGATAGGCAATTTGGTTCTTTCTCATTATTTGACTTAGTGGGAGCATATACAGGCTAAACAAGAGCGGTGCAAGGATTGAGCCTTGTGGAACTCCGCATGTCATGGACGTCCACTTAGACTTATGCTCTCCTATACTCACATAATAACCTCTCCCTTCTAAGTATGACCTGAACCATTTGAGTACCATCCCAGAAAGCCCGAGTTTTCCAGTCTGTATGTTATGATCAACAGTGTCAAACGCAGCACTAAGATCTAGTAGTACCAGAACTGATATTTTGCCTGAATCAGAATTGAAGCGAATATCATTTATTATCTTAATGAGTGCTGTCTCTGTGCTATGATGTGCTCGGAAACCAGATTGAAAATTGTCCAGGTATCCATTTAAGTTTAAGTAGTTGTTAAGCTGATTAAAAACTACCTTTTCAATAATCTTACCTATGAACGGAAGATTTGATATTGGTCTATAGTTGTTCAACATTGTGTTATCAAGATTGCGCTTTTTCAGAAGGGGCTTAACAACTGCAGTTTTCAGGGAGTTTGGAAAAGTCCCAGAAAGAAGTGAGGTGCTCACCACTTCTAAGAGATCTGCTTCCAAACAGTTAAGCACACTTTTGAAAAAAGATGTGGGAAGTGTGTCAAGATAGCAGGTTGATGATTTAAGGTGCTGTACTATTTCTTTCAAAATTTTGCAATCAATTGCTTCAAAAACAGACATAGTCACTTCTTTTTGAAATTGCGGTTGAATCTGTGTGACCTCTGCAAAAGTAGATATGCCAATCTCCTTTCTGATATTATTGATCTTCTCAGAAAAGAAGGAAGCAAACTCATTGCATTTACTGTCGGAGAGCATTTCACTGGGAATCTGACTTGGTGGGTTTGTCAGTCTCTCCACAGTAGCAAAAAGAGTGCGAGAGTTGTTTAAGTTACTGTTTATAAGGTTTGAGAAGAAGGTCTGTCTAGCTGTGGCTAGTTCCACATTGAAAGCATGAAGGCTGTCTTTATAGATGCTACTGTATAGTGAATTTCAAGTTTTGTCTTCCGCCACATCCGCTCAGCTTTTCTGCATTGTCTTTTCATACTCTGAACTGCTGTTGATTTTCTCCATGGTGATTTTTGTCTGCCATTCTTCTTGCAGACCCTTGTCGGAGCAATATCATCAATAACATTCTTAACTTTTGAGTTAAAGGAATCCAGGAGAAGATCAACAGAGTCTGCAGAAATGCTTGGTGTTAAAGATATAGCCTTCATAAATAGCGCACTAGTGTTCTCATTAATGCATCTCTTTCTGACAGAGACAGATCTAGATTCAGTGGTAACAGAGATCAATATATCAAAGAAAATACAGAAGTGATCAGATAGTGCTACATCCTTAACAACAATGGATGAAATGTTTAGACCTTTACTGGTGAGTAAATCTAGAGTGTGTCCACGATTGTGTGTGGGTTCATGCACATGCTGGATCAGATCAAAAGTGTTTAAAACAGTAATAATTTCTTTTGCAGTTTTGATTTCTGCATTATCTATGTGAATATTAAAATCCCCTGCAATAGTAAAACAGTCAAACTCTGACAAAATCATTGATAACAGTTCTGTGAACTCTTCAACAAAGGCTGGAGAGTATTTTGGAGGCCTGCAAATAATGATAAACAGAATGCGTGGAGCACCTTTCAGCACAATACCTAGGTATTCAAAAGACAAATACTGACCAAATGACACTTGCTTGCATTGATAAACATCTTTAAATAGAGCAGCTACACCTCCACCTCTCCTAACAGTCCTGCAGACACTTGTAAAGTTAAAGTTAGAAGGGCCTGTTTCATTTAGGACTGTTGCACTGCAGCTGTCTTCAAGCCATGTTTCATTTAGAAACATAAAATCCAGGTTGTTTGTGGTTATAAAATCATTGATCGGAAATGATTTATTTTTTAGTGAGCGAATGTTTAAAAATGCTAACTTGATGGAATTACATTTTGTCTCTACAGCAATCTTAGATTGACGCATTACAGGCCGCAGATTAGATGGGTCAGCCGTACGGCTTGAGAAGGCCTTAGACTTTCTATCACGTGATAAAACAGAAATATAGAAGGCTACAGGCACACTGGGTTCCCGCTTGTTCTGTGAACATTTGTGAGTGTTGCTGCTAATATAGCGGGGATCCGACACATATCACTGAGAGCTGTTATCAGTTGTTTTTGGTTCACCTACAGCTGATGGAGGAGGGTTTGGGCCCTGGCGTTGTGGCAGCGGCCGGAGAGCTCTCACAGGAGGAGATAGAGCAATAGATGGATAGACAGACAGACAGACAGACAGACAGATAGATAGATAGATAGATAGATAGATAGATAGATAGATAGATAGATAGATAGATAGATAGATAGATAGATAGATAGATAGATAGATAGATAGATAGATAGATAGATAGATAGATAGATAGAACAACTGAATGAGCAATAGATAGATAGATAGATTGTAATAGTCATAAACCTGTTAGCATGTTTTTTTTTTAATGTTGTAATTGTTCTACCCACCATGAAGGGGCAACATGGAGCTAACTTGCCTTATTGATGCTTTCTGTTGTGCCTTAGACAAAATATAGTTAGTGGTTCCCTCCCTATAAAACAGACTTATAACCAACACTTTTGTGAGGGCAAGGTAATGGTTATATAAATGGCGCCCAAACAGGGACCCTGACTCGTTGTTTGAAAACAGTTGAAACATGATGGCAAGTCAAACAGCTCTGGATAAGGATGAGTGTGTGCCAGAGGTGGATTTTGCATCTGGTTCATTCACCACACCCAGAGAACCCCTCAAAGATTTAATAACTGCCTTTAGTGATCTATACATAGACTCTGAAGATGAAAGTGAAGACAGCATAGTTGATGGATCTGAGTTTGTTTTTCCACAACCCCCACCACCTGCAGCGGAGAGACCTTTTCTGATTCTGTTACCAACCTCATTGAACAGCTTACTAATAGATTCAATGCGATGGAAGGACTAGTTGATGAATGTGTTAAGAAGAGGAATTCCAGAACAAATGTAAAGGGATAGAAGATCGTTTGGTGTATTGAATGGAACGTGAATGTGAGAGAGTCAAGAACGTTGTGGAAATGTCTGTACAGGATCTCGGTCAATCAATGGTTGATTGTCTGAAAAGAAGGGAGAGGCAACTTGAAGCCAAATTCAAATCAATTACTTCAATAACCACACCTGTAACATCTACAATTGGTTATGGTGCTCATGATGCTGGGCAAAGCAATCATACCTATGAAGTTCAGCAAAGCTCTTTATCCAGTCAAGAGAAAACTTTATTAATGCCCTATAATCCACCGGTCAAATTAGACTTTCCCTGTTTCAGTAATAAGCAAGATGAGGATCCTATTCTGTTTATTGAATGCTGTGAGGAATATTTTGCAGTTAGGCCATTGAGTGATCAGGAAATCATGGCATCTCTTAACACAGTGCTTAAGGAACCTGCTAAAGACTGGTGGCAAGCTGAGAGAAGGAAAGTACATAGTTGGGGGCAATTTAAAGATATCTTCCTGCGATCTTTTCTTAGCGAAGACTATGAAGATGTGGCGTCATAAAGGCTGGTGGAGAGAAAGCAAGGTGCCAAGGAGAGCATAAGAGACTTTGCATTCCATTATCGTGCTCTTTGTTTAAGATGGAGAAAGAGCATGAGAAAGACATTGTACTGGCCATATTACGTAATTGTAATCCCCGCCTGGCTAGTTTGTTAAGACGTACCGTAACCAATGTAGGCGAGCTTGTAAGAATTGGGACACAAATTGAACGTGATTTTGATGAAGCCAAAAAAAATATTGGAATCAGGTAAATTCTGAAGAGCAAAAGAAAAAAAAACATATGCCCGCAAGCACTAGAGTGGTGCAGTCCATCAAAATGCAGCATCAAACTGTAACTAAGACAGTCAATATAACTATAGTCTTACGTGTTTTTTTCTGGCCATGGTGGACACAGGTAGTTCATTGTCTCTAATTCAAGAATCCGTCTGGAATCAACTGAGCAAGGGTGAACCAAGTCAGCCACGCAAGGGCCAGACATTTATGTTAGTCAATGGGCAAAAGCAAGCAGCTACTGGAAGGGTGACATGGCACTGTAAAGTGCAGGGTCAAATTTACCTTGACACTGTTTATCTTGAGAGACAGAGATTTAACAGTACCAGTCATTTTAGGAATGGATTTCTTGTTGCATTCTGGGATTGTGTTGGATTTCAGTAAAGCCCAATACAGTTTACCATCTGTAAGTAGCCAGGACGTGAACCAGTTTTTCCCATTTATGACACAAGATTATTCTTCATCAGTCTACTTTTACTTGGCCATACCCACACCTACCATGGCATGGATGACACGGTGCTTGAATCCATACAAAGACTAACCCTTGAAGCAGAGACTACACCATCATTCAAGGAAAAATTGGAACGACTGTTGCTTGACTGGCCTATTGCATGCTCAAAAGAGATTGGACATTCTAGTATAATCAAACATCGAATTATAACCACTGATGAACTGCCAGTCAGAAAAAGGGCGTACAGACTTTCCATTGACAAACAGAAATTTGTTGATGATAAAATTCAGGAACTGTTGAACAAAAAGATCATACAACCATCTGTCTCACCATGGGCATCGCCTGCTGTTGTTGTACCCAAAAGGGATGGAAGTTTCAGGTTGTGCATTGATTATAGAGGCTTAAACGCCAAAACACATCTTGATACCTACCCCCATGCCACAAATCAAGGAAATATTGAAATCTTTCCATGGCGCTACTGTCTTCAGTACACTGGATCTCAAAAGCGGCTATTGGCAACTTGAGATGGAAGAGGATAGCATACAGAAAACAGCATTTGTGACCTCTGCAGGCTTATTTGAATTCTTGTGTTTACCTTTTGGCCTAAAAAACTCAGCGGCCTCATTTCAGAGACTTATGGAGGCTGTATTGAGAGACCTTAAAGGCAAGTGTTGTCTGGTGTATATCGAAGATGTAGTTGTGCTATCCAAAAATGAAGAGGGGCACATTTATGATCTCACTCAGGTATTCCAGTGTTTACATAGTGCTGGACTTACACTTAACCTTGGAAAATGTAATTTCATGCAACGCACCATCACTTATCTAGGTCACATAATCTCAGCAGAGGGAGTTAAGATGGATCCCAACAAAGTCTCAGCCATCAACAATTTTCCCACTCCACAGTCTCTCAAAGATATGCAGAGATTCTTGGGATTAGCTGGATGGTACCACCGTTTCATTTCACATTTCTTACCGAATGCAGCACCTTTACATGCCCTCAAGCAAAAAAAAGTCCACATGGATTTGGGAAGAAGAATGTCAACGAGCTTTCAACATCATAAAACAGGACTTGACTCAAGCACCAGTTATCTTACCGCCAGACTTCAATAGACCATTTCGCGTGCAAACGGACGCAAGCGAGATAGGACTGGGTGCAGTACTTACCCAAGAAAGGGAGAATGGAGAAAGAGTCATTTCATATGCATCCAGACTACTCAGAGGAGCAGAGAAGTCCTATTCAGTATCTGAAAAGGAGTGTTTAGCAGTCATTTGGCCAGTTGAAAAATGGAGACCATATCTAGAAGGGAGGACATTTGAGGTCATTACTGATCACAATGCACTAACTTGGGTATTTCAACATCCTAAGCTTTCATCGCGACTTACCTGCTGGACAATACGGCTACAAGTTAGGACTTTACAGTCAAAAATCGTAAAGGTCATTGCAACGTAGTGCCTGATGTGTTATCCAGGTCACCAGAACAACTAACCTCAGACAGTAGTAGGAGCTACAAAATCTAGCAACCTACCAACCAACCTACCAGTGGACATATCTAGTATATCTGCCACACAGCAAAAGGACCCAGAGATCCAGGAGCTTATCTTAAAAGTAAAATCACAGATCTCCAAAGACATGTCTCGTGTACATTACATGATTGAAAATGGTCTTTTGTTCCGGAGCATACCAGGCAGGCAGACAGGAACTCATCATTCCCTCAGATCTATGCAAAGAATTTTTGCATTATGCCCATGACAATCCTATGAGTGGACATTTGGGCAGACTCAAAACACTACTCAGGGACTCACTGGACATGGTGTACTGGCCAAGTGTAAGAGCTGATGTGTGGAAGCATTACAAAGAATGTATCACTTGCCAACAATACAAACCATCCTTCAGCAAGTTATCCGGTCACCTCCAATCCACACCCATTGTTGAACCAGGTCAAATGATTGGAGTAGACCTCATGGGTCTTTTCCAAAGAGCGTTAGGCAGAATGAACACCTCTTAGTCGTGGTTGACTACTGCTCTAAATGGGTGGAGTTGTTCCCATTGAGGAAGGCTAAGGTACCACGAATTGCCCAGATCCTGATCCTGAAGAGATTTTTACTTTGTCTTTGTCTGTTTACTTGATTTTTACTACTGTCTGAGATTTTTACTTTGTTTCTGACAGAGGGGCTCAGTTTACTTCCAACTTACTTAGCCAAGTATGAAAGCAATGGGGAGTTGTCCAAAAGCTCACGACCGCCTACCATCCACACACTAACCTCACAGAACGCATCAACCGGACTTTGAAAACAATGATGGCGTCTTATGTGGAAGAACAACATCGAAGGTGGGACCAATGGTTGCCTGAATCACGATTTGCAATCAATACTGCTTGACAGATTGCCTTAGGTCGAAACTTAAAAGGTCCGGTAGAAAGAGCCATTCAATTCCACAAGACACCCGATCCAAATAGTCCTATCTATTCAGCGCTTGACAGACATTATCACCTCCTCCGTCTGGTGAAGGAGAATGTGGAGAAAGCACAAGACAAACTGCAGAGATATTACAAACAAAACCAGTATCAAGTTGGAGATGTAGTTTGGGTGCATGCTCATCCTTTGTCCAGAGCAGAGGAGGGTTTCATGGCTAAGTTATCTGGTAGATAGAAGGAACCAGCCAAAATAATTAAATGTTTAGGCCCCGTCAATTACTCTGTTTCTTTGCTTACTGACCCTGAAATGATATCTAAAGCCTTGCCATGAATATGTCAAGTCTTAAATTGAGGGGGTGCATATGTAACAGTCATAAACCTGTTAGAATGTTTTTTTTTTTTTTATGTTGTAATTGTTCTACCCACCATGAGGGGGCAACATGGAGCTAACTTGCCTTATTGATGCTTTCTGTTGTGCCTTAGACAAAATATAGTTAGTGGTTCCCTCCCTATAAAACAGACTTATAACCAACACTTTTGTGAGGGCAATGTAACAGTTATAAGATAGATAGATAGATAGATAGATAGATAGATAGATAGATAGATAGATAGATAGATAGATAGATAGATAGATAGATAGATAGATAGATAGATAGATAGATAGATAGATAGACAAATGAGCAATAGATAGATAGATAGATAGATAGATAGATAGATAGATAGATAGATAGATAGATAGATAGATAGATAGATAGATAGATAGATAGATAGATAGATAGATAGATCATCAGACAGAACAATAGAGAAATACAAAAAAAGGGAGATGACAAAATGATAAATGAATTATTGGTGACTGCTTAAATCAGTTTACTTTATAATGTTTTACTACTTTATGATCACTCTCTTCAGTGCTGACTACAAGGGGAGAGAAATTTGATGAGCAGACACCGAGATAATATCCTGATGTCTTCAAAAAAATGCATAGAAATGATTAAACTGCATGGAATATCAGGGTCATCTACACTTGTTCTATATGGCGACAGCTAGAGGAAAATTTCCCTATTCACAAACTGCAGACTGATAAACACAAGCAGCATCAATGGAGATATGCGAGACGCTTCATTTAAGCGTGGGAGAAGCTCTCCAGCTGGCCGTCAGACCGCTGATGCTGCATGTGTGTGACGACTCATTTACATAAGGTAAACACTGACTCATCGGCTAGTGAAATATGAAGTTATGCAGTAATTCCAGAATACCCTGAAAAAAAACAACAAATCTTTTGGAATTATCTTTGGGAAATAAAAAAATCTGGATCATACTGTAGGTGTGTGTTTCTATATCCACGCAACAAATGAGGAAAGTCTGGCATCATGTCATCATTACCAGGTGTAAAGTAGCCACGTCTCCTCCACTTCCTCCCCTTCCATTACTATCAGCATCAGGAGAGAGATGGTGTCATATACAGTTTCCAGTGTACGAGAGCTCATCGTCCTCTTTGGGACTTGCTCCAGACACCTGCTCCCATCTAAATTGTGCTTTCTAATTGGGCGAGGGCCTGCTGTGGCTGGCAGGTTCAAGCTGATTTGATTGGAGATTTCTCCTCCTGGCTCCTCAGAGCAGCTGTAATTAGGATCCTCCTTCATTAACTGCCTCTTTCTCCCTGCAGAGGCCCTCAAAACGTAGACACTTCAGCTGCCCGAGTAATAAATACTACATCACTCACTCTTCATTTGTCCATCTAAGACTACTTTAAAATTTTACACTGGTGTATAACCCATGAACAATACACAACGTTTGTAGAAAAGTCATGACAAATTAAATTTTAGCAAACCACAAGTCATGATTTAAGGTATCATTCATGTTTGTAGTTTGTAGCTGAAGTTTAATACTTAGGGTTAAGGGTTTGTTCAATAGTAAGTGATGCTTGGCAAGAACCAATAAAAATCTTGCCAACCTCTACAGGACACATTCAGTGGATGAATTCTTTCGCTAAGCCCTATTACTTTTGCAGATCACTCAACATTACCTAGTTCTGCCAGATGACACCTCAGCTTGCTGTTTCTGAAAATAAACACAGCATTTCAGTAGTAACATGATGTGATAATATATTACGTGGGACTGCAGTGCACGCAAGAAAGACGATAAATTGCCCTGACTCTCATATGGGTCATTTCCTCTGCAAGACATCGCTTTATGGATTATATAAAAGGTGACAGGTTTAGGCTTACCTAATAACTCATCCAACGAGCAGCGTTAGGAATTATTTCAATCTGTTGGTTCGATGCTCCTCAGCGATGCAAAGGTTTGAATTCAGTTTTGCCTTAAAGGAAATGTTCTGAACAAGTTTGAGACAAGTTAAGCTCTTTGTGGCATAATATTGATTACCACAGACAATAATTTCAACTCATCCCTCAATCTACAAAACCCTACAAAAATGTGACCCTGGACCACAAAACCAGTCTTAAGTCGCTGGGGTATATTTGTAGCAATAGGAAAGTACATTGTGTGGGTCAAAATTATTGATTTTTCTTTTATGCCAAAAATCACTAGGCTATTAAGTAAAGATTATGTTCCATGAAGATATTTTGTAAATTTCTTACCGTAAATATATAAAAACTTCATTTCTGATTAGTAATATGCATTGCTAAGAACTTCATTTGGACAACTTTAAAGGTGATTTTCTCGATATTTTGATTTTTTTTTTTTTGCGCCCTCAGATTCCAGATTTTCTAATATTGCCCTATCCTAACAAACCATACATCAATGGGAAGCTTATTTATCCAGCTTTCAGATTATGTATAAATCTTGACAAATTGACACTTAAGACTGGTTTTGTGGTCCAGGGTCACACAAATACATTTTTAAAAGTGTATCTGAAGACACAGCTTGTGTTGGCATGAAACTAGCATGAAAGTTTTACTGTATACAACCAGTCTTCAATGTCATGACCAGATAAAGCAGTAGTGAATCTGTCAATCTAGTGAATGGTGATAGTGAATCGGAATATGTGGTCAGTTTTATTGCCAGCCAACTTGAGGGACGCATAACCAAACCTGCATCCACCTAAACCAGTCTTGTTTCAAATGGTGATTCAGAAAATATATTTTTTTTCTTGAAACAATCAGTGCTTATACAAAAATATGTTTCATATTGCTTTTAAATTGTACAAAACGTATTTGTAAGAGCGTTAGTGTAGAAAATGTGAGATGGTGAAATTATTTTCTGAGCTAATCAAGCTGAAATTGAATTGCACTTGGAACATTCATTTTAATTAGATTACATTTGTTTTAACTATTAAAAGTAAAATTTGAACTTGTTTTAATAAATCAGGAACATGTCAGAGCTTGTCTCTTCTTGAAAGGTGCTCTGAAACAAACACGACACAGGTATCAAACAAGAATAACAGAAAGTAGTAATGAAGCTAAACGGAAACAATTTCACAGTGAGAAAGTCTTCCTGATTGCTGGAAGGATCAATGTCTTGCTTACACAACGAAAGATTAGCAACCTCCAAAGCAAAACGTTGAAAAGCAGAATGTTGTTTGAGTACCGGATGCTCTGAACGCACTCAGATGAGCAAAATATCTTCCTCTTTTTTTCCAGAAGACAGGCTGTGCAAATGAACCAAGCAGATATTTAAACTGCTCTGTGATGACTCAGTTGAAAGGGGCAGCACCCAATTAACAGCGATGAGAGAACATTTCTCTATTGAATTTTAATGAAGCTTCATTCCAATAAACATTTTTCCCCACAGCAGCCTTTTGGCAATAGTGATCCCCGACAGAGGGAACGGCTTCAGTTTCACAGTATCTATTTTTTCCTTTCTCATTCAGCACAGGTAGTAATTAATGACATTTAAATGTGCTTCCTGTGTCTCTCTCTCCGCATTTGTGAGATAAAGTTGAAAAGCTCTTTGTTAGGCTGAAAATGTAGCTTTGTTCATGACGTAAAAAGATACTAGACTGGATAACGATGATCTGCTTTCATTTCTCTCGGGTTAATCAAAGTAGACAGCACATAGCCTATAATTTGACACAAACCAAAACGAGGATGAGGGACATAATTACAGTTTTGCGGTATTGTCCTTGGTCATATCTAAACTTATATCTAAAAGTTCACATTGACAGTGACCGATGGAGAGGGTCAGGATTATCACGCTACAGGTGAACAGCCCAACTGGCCATAGCTTTGAAAATCTCATAATAAATTAAACGCATTGACAGTAAAAATAAGACACCATTCTATTTTGACAAGGAATAAGTTTACGTGCTTCTAAAAACATTAGCATTGAACAAAAACAAAAATGATCAAGATTTGACCTAACTATTATCAATTTGTAAATCAAACTTAAGGTACATTTTTTCCCCCAGTTTTCCATGTAGTACTTCAATTATATAGCTGTAACGTTCATCAAAAAATGAAAATCATCATGAAGTACTTGCAAAGGGGCAGAACATTTCCGGAAAAATTCCAAAAATTTCAGAGTTTCCAGAAATGTATTGGAAATTTTTTGCCTTTTGCAACTCTAATTCACTCCAAAGTTTCGGTTTGCGTTGACTACCATATCATGAACAAAAAATACAATCGCAGTCAATGTAATTCAACCAAAACTGTTTGGTTACCAACATGCTTCAAAATATCTTATTTTGTGTTACACACAAGAAACAAAGCAATACAGGTTTGGAATGACATGAAGGTGAGTAAATGATGACAAGTTTCACTTTTGGGTGAACTATTCCTTGACGTTTCAACAGCCCATGAGTTTTTTGTCCACTAAAAATGTGTAAAGACATCCATTAATCACTTGAATACCCAGGAACACAAAAGCCTTGTTTTTTGGTTTTTTTTGTATGAGTTAAAGTAAATAAGGTGTCTACCCTTGACTTTCACATTAAGTCATGTTATACACAGCAAGAAAGTGCTGTAGATTTCAATACACTGATGAACCATTCAAGGCCCTACTGGACTCTGAGGCTGTTTAGGTGCTGTGCAACAAGGTCATCCTACAGTACCATCGCACCGCTTGATGCAAACGCCTGACTACATCTCTTTGTTCGCTGGCAGCAGATTCATTTTCCAACATTCCAAATCCAGCCGGCTGCTTTATTTTTCCTGGCAGCCGTTACTCCTGTAATGTCCCTCAGTCGGAGGGAAAGCACAATACTCTATGGGAGAGATGGAGGGAGAAGTCTACAGATAAAATGAAGAAAAAAGAGAGACGAGTGAGTTAGTGCCTTTAATTTGTTTCTGTGGAATCTAATACTGGTGGAGCTCTGCTAGACTCATCACTGCGCACTGCAGCTGATCACATGGATGCCAAATCAAAACCAGGTGCCCTCATCGCAGTGTTCAACATCACCTCTTCAGCCCGGAGCAGGGCGGCAGAGGGTGTTTACAAAAGCGCCGCTCTTTTCTCTGGCCTTCTCCTCCCATCCTTCAACTTTACCCTCCTTTTTCCTCTTTAAACTCAACGTCCTGTATATTTGCTCACGGAAGTAAAGCGAATAGAAATAGTATTTCTTGGCATAAAGTGGACTTTAACATGGCATGTCTACCAGTGTGCTTAAATCAAAACCAGATGACATGCACATATATAAAATAAAGGAGAGTTGATTAAGTACAGGTTGGAGCCATGCAGGCGGATATTTTCTGTTTGAATTAAGGCTAGTGTTCTCTGATAAGAGCAATTTATTTAAAATAAATAAATAAAACTAGTCTCTCAAACTTGCATTGATATCCTTGCACTAAACAATGCACTATGTTTATAACTGCCTCTAGTGAGCGTGTCATTGCTTGGAGGAGATTGTTTAAATACGCTGACTACTTCTTGTACACTGAAGCATATCGTTTAATATATAATATTTCACAATTCTCCACCTCTTCCCCGAGCTACAGAAAACAGCTTCAGATTTGGGTAAAATGTCTCCTGCTTAAATTTATTTAGAAATTCCAGGTCCTACTCAAACAGCAATAAAGGTGAACATAAACTCAAAATGGACTCTACTTTTCCTACTTAATGCACATTCCTGGCCTTAATGTGCATGATTCATCAGTGCATGGTAATCCAAAGAAAACAAAAATATTGCTGATAAAATCAAATACTGTTCTACATTGTTCTTGTTATTGAGTGTTTTTTTTTTGTTGTTGTTTTTTTTTCACTACAGAAGCAAAACAGTTTACTGTGTTTCATGTTGACCTTAAAGACATGAAACTGCATTAACAATGCATTTAACTTCAGCAAAAAATAAAATAAAATGCAAGACAGGATCTGACTGGATCAAACAAGTTATAGGCTATAGTAGTATTGGTTTACATTATCCAAAGTCATTTCAGAAGCAAATTAAAATTTGAGGAAAACCATTTTAGAACAACAATAGCACTGATGAACAGTGTTGGGAAGTTACTTTCAAAAGTAATGCATTACACAATATTGCGTTGCTCCCTAAAAAAGTAACTAATTATGTTACTTAGTTACTTTTAAATGGAAAGTAATGCATTACGTTGCTTTTGCATTACTTTTCAAATCTGGGCTGGGCTTGCTTGTTTGTTTTGAATATAAAAAGTTTTATTTTTGGCAAATGTAAAAGTTATTTCACACCAAAAAGTGAAATGAATACGCCTCAGGCTGAAGGAAAAGTAAATTCATGTCTGCACAGCAGAATGCAGGAGAAGAAAGTTCAACACTCTTCAGCAATAAAGAAATGAAGCACAAATGTTAGTTTATCTAGAGTAATATTTGCTTATTAGTATGATTGTATTGATTGAAGCTCAGCAGCAAAGACATTGGTTGATAAAATGGGATTAAATACATAAAGGATATTTGTGTTATTCAGTTATTGCAGAATTGGGTCATATTCTGAGTTTGGATTTCACTGTTCTTTATTCATTTGGAGGAATACCGAATCTGTTTTTGTGCAAGTGAGATGAGTAAATACATGTTCATATTTAGTCTAGAACTAACCATACACGGGGCACACAATCTCTGCACTTACTCACAATTTTTCTTGACATAGGCCCAGGAGAGCTGTCAAGTCAATAAATGGGAAAAGAAAAAAGTTATCTGATTAACTTGCATTACTTGTAATGCGTTACCCCCAACACTGCTAAAGAAACATGCACTGAATACATTTATTGAAAAAAAAAAAATGTAAATAAATATTTTAAAATAGGGTCAATTATGTCATGTTGAACTGTTTTTAATTTCACATGGCATCTGGAAAAAAAATGGCAGAACATTAATGTGTGTATATATATATTCGCACACCTGTGACAACATCATTTGAGTAATATTAAAGGTGCTGTATGTAGGATTGACACACAGGAATGCACATTTTCAAATGAGAATAACTGACTGTAGAATTGTTTTTCAGATAAACAAGTATGTTAACTTAGCATGTTTCTTAAATATCTGCAAACATATTATGGTATTTTTATGCTTTAGTAGAGTCAAAATCCGACATACAGCACCTTTAATGTGTCAAGTTACTTGTCAACTGTAAACAGCCTATTAATAAAAGCATTTTACTTGTAATAAGAATGGTTTATTTGGTTGCAGAATGTCGTTGTCATTCCTGTAAATGACTGAACTCAACATTTAAAAGTGCATGGGGTGATGGGATATAGATTGTTTTTTACTGCATAGTTGTAATTGAATATTGGCCGAATATTGGTCTTTATCATCTTGCTGCCAGAGAGCACCATCAGAAAGTTGTCAGAGTAATGCTAATCCCATAAAATCACAGTCTGTTTCCAGTCCAATATTTCATTTTTTATGTTGAAAGACATGCCATTAAAAGCTCATCAAAAGTTTTGCCCAAGTTATTCGATAGATTCAACTTGAACAGACTGATTACATGCGGTTTTCTTTATGCTGGTGTATTTCTCATCAGATGCCAGACAGATGCTACTGCCTTGTCATGCATTGAAATTCATCTCCATGAGCTTCTCTGTGCCTGTACATTTGAAGGAAATAGTCAAGGATGCACTTGAACATTAACAAGCAGTTTGGTTTGGCAAAACAGTATGCTCCTATTTGTAAACAAATCCTTATCTGGACATTTTATGATCCTCGTGAGTTGATCTGACTGTGAAATGTCTCGCGCCCGGGTGCATCAGCTCAAACGCAGCAGAACGGTTCTGGATAGCTTGCTGGATAAGATGCATTTACATCGTCAAGAGTCTGACAGTAATAATCTGGTCTGTCTGCAAAGTGATGTTCACGCACAGGTGTTAGGCTCGATCCCAGCAGTGAGGGTGCCCAAAAAACAGGCCTTCCAGATATGGAGAGGAATTCACCAGAGAGAGGAATTTTAAGAAAGCAAGGGAAATGCAAATTAATTTCCAGCGAGACAACGGGAGACAGTGGGGCGCCGGATGTACGCGCCTCCCCCGTAATTTCCCACTCTCTGGGTCTGATTCATCTCCTGTCAGCGCGGTCCACTACTTAAACGCAGTCAAAACACTGTTATTGCAGAGCGCACAAACACATTGATTTCAGACATAACGTTTGCACTCTCTTTGTCCAAAAACATCCACTTTCTCACAATGTGATCAATACAAAGAACAAGAGCTTATAGATTAATACAAAATTACAATTCACACAGACACTAGGGCTGTACGACTATGACAATAACAAAAACAACTAAATAAAATATAAAAAAAAAAAAATAAAAAAGTTACTAAAAATATATATATATCATTTACTACATAAAAATGTTACTATTGTAATAAAAATATATAATGTATTAAAAAATATATATAAAATATGCACATTTTTTACATAGTTTAACATAAGACAAATCTAAAATTGCAATACAAATATGTATGGCTTTTTTTAAAGTCTTCATTTGAATCCAAACCAAAAAGACCGACTCATAAATGTAAAATAAATAAAAGCATTTTTCCCCAAAATGTGCAGCTCTACTGTCAACATTTCTAAAGGGTTGCAATTCTCACGTTGTTCAAACATGTATGACTTTCCCTCTTCTGCGCAACACAAAAGATATTCTGAACAATGTGTTTTTCCATTCAATAAAAGTCAGAGGGGTTAGCCTATGTGTTGTCCAACGCCCTTCAAAACATCTTTTGTACCAAGTCTCAATTGAATCAAGTGAAATCAATTGAAAGAATCGCAGTATTCTTGGCAATAATTCAGTTCCCTACAGGTATCATAAACATCGAGCTGATCCAAAGTAGGTTTTCCCAGTCCAATCGAAAAAAACAACCCCAAGCAAATTAACCTCGTTTCAACTTATTCAGCACTTGTTCACTTTTTATTTGTTATCGCTTGATAAAAATCTACAGTAACTCTTGCCAAAGCCATGTTAAGAATTCACATTCATCCTCGGGCAACAACTGAGAACAGTCTAGACTGCATTAAGTCTGTGCGGGTGAAAGACAATTAAACAGTTCTTGGCTTCAGTTCACTGAAATGCAGACCCTTTTGTGTAAACTGAGGTGTTTGTCATCTAGACTGGTTTGTATGTGTAGATTCATATTCCTGACTTTGAGAAGGTGTAGGGGTAAACTGCAACATGCTTGCTGAGCTTCCACAGCTCTCCTTTGTTTCTGCTTATCTTTTGTTCATTCTTTCAACAATAGAGAGAGAGAGAGAGAGAGAGAGACCGGGAGAGGGAGGCAGAGAAAAAAGAGGAGATAGACACTGCAGGGAATTGCTGGCTGACAGGAATAGACACAGCCAGACACCCATCATGCAATCTAGCTGTGCACAAATCACAAACATACGATGAGTATGTTAAAGTCAACATGAAATCAAAATCGAGGCTGTTTACTTTAACTTTCCTGCTCTTTTTATTATTGATGCATATAAGCACAAACTAAACAGTTTATCTTCATAATCTTTTATCGAACTGTAATAAGTTGATCCGCCTATGAAATTGGCTGAGAATCCCCCAACCTCTCACCTACAAACCGTCTGCACTCATTCTGGTCTGTTACACCCGTTTTACACGATCCAAACAATTCTCAATAGATAAAATCATCCCATGAACTCTTGCATACTTTGCTGATTTATTTGTCAAGCACTAGAAAGTGACCAAAACGCACATGCCTAATAGATATTCCAGATACTCAAGCATGACTTTGTGGACCATTATTACCCATCCTGGTCTGTTCCCAAGACCACTGAACCAGATTTCTGGCTGTTTGTACAGTTATTCTTGTGTGTCACCTTTTGACTCCTGACCTACATGTGAAGTTGTATGTTACACATTTAGAGTCTCAAACAGGTGCATGCTTTTTCGACACGATATATTAATGTAGTTTACAAAGCCCCAAAGGAAAATTCAGTGCAAAACAGCTGTAAAGAGCGCAAAATACACAATTATGCATGACCTGTACCTGTATCTAGCACTACTGTAAATATCTAAAATAGAGGTGTGAAAGGTAAATGTTGCATCATATCCATCTATATAAAAATTCACTAATATTTTCTACATTTCAAAGCAAAAATAAAACAAAGTGTTAAAACAAAGTTAAATTAGAAATGAAGATGCTCCAAATGAATGTTTTCCATGTTTTCCTTAATCAAAGGTCCTCAAAGAAATGTTATAATATAACATTTGACTTACAAAAACTACAAATAAAGAAATACAATTTATTTTTCAGAATCAGAATGAGCTTTTATTGCCAGGTATGTTTACACTTACGAGGAAATACGAGTTTTCGTGACAGAAGCTTCCACAGTGCAACAGAATGACAGTGACAGAACAAAAACACATAATAAAAAGAATTAAAAACAAATAGAACAAGTAAATAAGGAATAAAAATATACAAATTGACAATTGTATGTATAGGTATAACAATAGACAGTTGTATATTATGTGCAAATTGAAATGTAGACTAAGTATGTGTGTTAGATAAATAAGTATAAATGTATAAATAGTGTGTGTTCCACAATTATTGTCAAGTCACCTTTATTTATATAACGCTTTTAACAATACAGATTGTGTCAAAGCAACTTTCCAATATCAGAATAAGAAAATAGTGTCAATAATGTAAAATGACAAGATTAAACACTCAATTTTCAGTTAAAGGCATTTCATTATTGAATTTAGTGATGTCATCATCCAGCTCAGTTCAGTTTAATAGTATCTGTGCAATCATGTAGACGATATCGCTGGAAAATAAGTGTCCCCAACTAAGCAAGCCAGAGGCGACAGCGGCAAGGAACCAAAACTCTGTCAGTGACAGAAAGGAGAAAAAAAAACCTTGGGAGAAACTAGGCTCAGTTGGGGAGCCAGTTCTCCTCTGGCCAGACAAAACAGCAGTTCAATTCCAACTGCAGCAAAGTCATATTTTGTAAAGGACTCATTTGGTTCCCGTGGTCTTGTCCCGATGGCTGTCTAGGTGACAAGGTCCTCACTGAGGATCTGTCTCTGGGGTTCATCTAGGTGTCCTGATCTCCGCTGACGTTCAGGGCTGTAGAGGTCGTCTCTAGCTGCTGATTCACCATCTGATCTGGATACGGATTGGATCTGGGTGACTGCAGTGACCATCTGATCTGGATACAGACTGGATCGGGTGGCAACGGTGATCTCAGAATAAGAAAGAAACAGACTAATATTAGCGTAGATGCCATTCTTCTTACGATGTAACAAGTACATCAGGTGTTATGGGAAGTGTTCCCGGTTCTGGTTGACCTAATTAATGCAGCCTAACAATCCTTTAAAGGATTTGAATATTAGAAGCATATTACTGTATTATGTGTAGGCCAGGTTAAAGAGATGGGACTTTAATCTAGATTTAAACTGACAGAGTGTGTCTGCCTCCCGAACAGTGTTAGGTAGATTGTGCCAGAGTTTTGGCGCTAAATAGGAAAAGGTTCTGCCGCCCGCAGTTGATTTTGATATTCTAGGTATTATCAAATGGCCAGAGTTTTGAGAACGTAGTGGACGTGGAGGACTATAATGCGATAAGAGCTCGCTCAAGTACTGAGGAGCTAAAGTATTCAGGGCTTTATAAGTAATTAACAAGATTTTAAAATCTATACGATGTTTAGTAGTAATACTTCCTGGTTCTAGTAATAACTCTAGCTGCTGCATTTTGGACCATCTGTAGTTTGTTTATTAAGCAAGCAGAACTACCACCCAATAAAGCATTACAATAATCTAACCTTGAGGTCATAAATGCATGAATTAATATTTCTGCATTTGACTTTGAGAGCATAGGTGTCACGTCCCTGGACTGTCTTGTGTGTGTTTTGCTCCCCATGTGTGCCCTGTGACCTAGTTTCTGTCTCCCCTTGATTGGTTAATTTGATTCCAGGTGTGTCTCCTTTAGTTCCTTGATTGTCCTGTCTTTAAAACCCCAGTCCTTTCAGTTAGTGTTTGTCGGTCTTTGTACGTCAACCTAAGTGTCTACGTAAGTGTCTACCCTACCTGTGATCTGTGTTCCTGTCTATATATTAAACTCCCGTGTTGCTAATTCCTCGTCTTCTCGTTCCTGGTTCCCGTGCTCCCCTGTGAGATGTGACAGAAAGACCGACCGTAACAAAGTAACCTCTGTATTTTTCCCTCCGTTTTGTTTTCTCGTTTTACCCAGTGTTTTTTCTTTCCGTTGTGCATCTATGGATCCCTATGTTCGGCCCGAATTCCTCCTCCTCCTGCTGGAGCAGGGGGAACGATCTCTCGAGGACCACACCAGACTATTCCTGATGATAGCTAATGACACCAGCTACCCGGACGGCACGCTCTGCTCATTCTACAACGCAAGTCTGAACACCGCGTGCAGGCGCTGTCGTCCGAGGATGGTCCTCGAGAGGATTTCGCCGCCGTGGAGTGGATTCTGGTGAGAAACGGATCACCCTCACCGTCTCTCCCGAGGATGATCTCGCCAGATCCACTCCAGACCCAGAGCCCAGCCCACCAACTCCCAGCGATGCACGGAGCATCAGCCCGAGCCCACCGATGACGGAGAGCCATTCCCGCCGCGATCTGCGAGCCAGCGCGGCGGCGACTGAGCGGAAGATCGCCCGGAAGTTGAGCCCAACACGTCAGATCAGGTGCGAGCGGCGGCGGTGCCCATCGCGAGGAGCCAACCGTGGGCGGTGTGGCGGAGTGGAGCTCCGCCCCTGCATCACGGCTGAGGATGAGCTGATCATCTATCTGGGGCTGCTGGACATGGAGGAGGATTTACTGGACTGGGAAAGCGGATCTGGAGGTCAACGTTTCCCTTCACCAGCCGCCGTTCGCGGTCCAGGAAAACCCGCCGGCAGAGAGTATGGCAAGCCCGGCAGAGAGTATGGCAAGCCCGCCGGCAGAGTATGGCAAGCCCGCCGGCAGAGAGTATGGCAAGCCCGGCAGAGAGTATGGCAAGCCCGGCAGAGAGTATGGCAAGCCCGGCAGAGAGTATGGCAAGCCCGCCGGCAGAGTATGGCAAGCCCGCCGGCAGAGAGTATGGCAAGCCCGCCGGCAGAGAGTATGGCAAGCCCGCCGGCAGAGTATGGCAAGCCCGCCAGAGCCGGCCCTCGCAAGAGCCGCCAGTGCCTGCCTCGCAAGAGCCGCCAGTGCCTGCCCCTCGCAAGAGCCCGCCAGTGCCTGCCCCTCGCAGAGCCCGCCAGTGCCTGCCCCTCGCAAGAGCCGCCAGTGCCTGCCCCTCGCAAGAGCCCGCCAGTGCCTGCCCCTCGCAAGAGCCCGCCAGTGCCTGCCCCTCGCAAGAGCCCGCCAGTGCCTGCCCCTCGCAAGAGCCCGCCAGTGCCTGCCCCTCGCAGAGCCCGCCAGTGCCTGCCCCTCGCAGAGCCCGCCAGTGCCTGCCCCTCGCAAGGGCCCTCTAGAGTCTCCGCTGGTTCCGTCCAGCACAGCGCTTTCGGCGCCCCCAGTGCCTGCGCCAAGAAGGCGCTCCCAAGAGTCTCCGCTGGTTCCGTCCAGCACAGCGCTTCAGAGCGCCCCCAGTGCCTGCGCCAGAAGGCGCTCCCAAGAGTCTCCGCTGGTTCCGTCCAGCACAGCGCTTCAAGCGCCCCAGTGCCTGCGCCAGAAGGCGCTCCCAAGAGTCTCCGCTGGTTCCGTCCAGCACAGCGCTCGGCGCCCCCAGTGCCTGCGCCAAGAAGGCGCTCCCAAGAGTCTCCGCTGGTTCCGTCCAGCACAGCGCTTCCAGAGCGCCCCCAGTGCCTGCGCCAGAAGGCGCTCCCAAGAGTCTCCGCTGGTTCCGTCCAGCACAGCGCTTCAGCGCCCCAGTGCCTGCGCCAAGAAGGCGCTCCCAAGAGTCTCCGCTGGTTCCGTCCAGCACAGCGCTCGGCGCCCCCAGTGCCTGCGCCAAGAAGGCGCTCCCAAGAGTCTCCGCTGGTTCCGTCCAGCACAGCGCTTCAGAGCGCCCCAGTGCCTGCGCCAGAAGGCGCTCCCAAGAGTCTCCGCTGGTTCCGTCCAGCACAGCGCTTCAGCGCCCCCAGTGCCTGCGCCACGGCGCTCCCAAGAGTCTCCGCTGGTTCCGTCCAGCACAGCGCTTCCAGCGCCCCAGTGCCTGCGCCAAGAAGGCGCTCCCAAGAGTCTCCGCTGGTTCCGTCCAGCACAGCGCTTTCCGAGCGCCCCCCAGTGCCTGCGCCAAGAAGGCGCTCCCAAGAGTCTCCGCTGGTTCTGTCCAGCACAGCGCTTCAGAGCGCCCCAGTGCCTGCGCCAGAAGGCGCTCCCAAGTCTCCGCTGGTCCCGTCCAGCACAGCGCTTCAGCGCCCCAGTGCCTACACCAAGAAGGCGACTCCCTGTCTCAGCGCTGCAAGCGACTCCCTGTCTCCAGCTGCAAGCGACTCCCTGTCTCCGCTGCAAGCGACTCCCTGTCTCCAGCGCTGCAAGCGACTCCCTGTCTCGCTGCAAGAGCGACTCCCTGTCTCCAGCGCTGCAAGAGCGACTCCCTGTCTCCAGCTGCAAGCGACTCCCTGTCTCCAGCGCTGCAAGGCGACTCCCTGTCTCCGCGCTGCAAGCGACTCCCTGTCTCGCGCTGCAAGAGCGCCTCCCTGTCTCCGCGCTGCCAGAGCGCCCCCAGCGCCGGCCCCTCGCAGATACCCGCCAGTGCCGGCCCCTTGCAAGTGCCCACCAGTGCCTGCGCCAAGAAGGCGCCTCCCTGTCTCCACGCTGCAAGAGCGCCTCCCTGTCTCCGCGCTGCCAGAGCGCCCCCAAGTGTCCGCGCTTCAAGAGCGCCCCCCAGCGCCGGCCCCTCGCAGATACCCGCCAGTGCCGGCCCCTTGCAAGTGCCCACCAGTGCCTGCGCCAAGAAGGCGCCTCCCTGTCTCCACGCTGCAAGAGCGCCTCCCTGTCTCCGCGCTGCCAGAGCGCCCCCAAGTGTCCGCTCTTCAAGAGCGCCCCCCAGTGCCGGCCCCTCGCAAGTGCCCGCCAGTGCCGGCCCCTCGCAAATGCCCACCCTCCCACCCGCTCCTGCCTCCTCCACCGCTGTCGTCTGGCAGCCCCTCTGCTCGCCCTCAGCCCACCATCAATGCGGTGCGAGCCCCACAGGACTGCCATCCTCCAGCGTCGCCGGGGCTGGAGTATCCCTCACCTCCACCTCCAACCTCCTCGGCCCGGACTCTGCCTCGGCCCGTTGACCCAGCGGCTCCACCTCGGCTCCTAGCTCCCTCGCCTCCACCGTCACCCGTCGATCCTCCAGCTCCACCAGGCTCCCTCGTCCCTCCGGCTCCGCCTTGGTCGGGCGTCGACCCGCCATCGCCTCGGGACTCCGCTCCTCCGGCTGCACCTCGTCGCTCCGTCCCACCGGCTCAGTTGGGCTCCTTCCTCCCGCCAGCTCCACCTTGGTCTCAGTCGCTCCGGCTCCGCCGCGGATCTCCGAGCTCCGCCGCCTCGGTCGCCAGAGCACTCTGCTCCACCTTGGCCCCGGATCCTCGGCATTCCCTGGCTCGTCGGCTCTCCGTCTCCGCCTCGGGCTCCTCCACCACCTGCTCCGCCGCCGTTGGTCGGCCCCCTGGAGTCGGAGGCCATTCCTCCTCCATGGCTCCTCCCTCCGTCGGCTCCACCGTGGGCCATCATCATGGCTGTGGCCTGGGTCCGGCCAGGCTCCTCCTGCCCGGGTCCCTCCTGTCTCTTCCCTGGCTCCTCCCTCCTTCATTGCCTCCCTGGTCTCTGTCTGCCGACCTCCTCCCGGTGGTCCGTCCTCCTCCTGAGCCTCCGCCATGGTTCCCACCCGTTTCCCCCCCCCTCTGTTGTTCCACGGTGCGAGGACGCACCTTCCGGGAGGGGGGAGTAATGTCACGTCCCTGGACTGTCTTGTGTGTGTTTTGCTCCCCATGTGTGCCCTGTGACCTAGTTTCTGTCTCCCTTGATTGGTTAATTTGATTCCAGGTGTGTCTCCTTTAGTTCCTTGATTGTCCTGTCTTTAAAACCCCAGTCCTTTCAGTTAGTGTTTGTCGGTCTTTGTCGTCAACCTAAGTGTCTACGTAAGTGTCTACCCTACCTGTGATCTGTGTTCCTGTCTATATTAAACTCCCGTGTTGCTAATTCCTCGTCTTCTCGTTCCTGGTTCCCGTGCTCCCCTGTGAGATGTGACAATAGGTCTCAACTTATATATTTTTAAGATGAAAAATTCAGTTTTACAAATGCTATCAAATAGCACACCTAGGTTCCTAACTGATGACGAAGAATTTACAGAGCAGCCATCAGGTGTTAGAGAGTGTTCTAAGTTATTACATGTGGGGTTTTAGGTCCGATAATTAACACCTGTTTATTTTTTAGAATTTAGCAGTAAGAAATTACTCGTCATCCAGTTTTTTTATATTGACTATGCATTTTATTAGTTTCTCAATTTGGTGTGTTTCACCAGGGCACGAAGAAATATAGAGCTGATTATCATCAGCATAACAGTGAAAGCTAACACTGTGTTTCCTGATGATATTTCCTAAGGGTAACATGTAAAGCGTGAAAAGTAACAGCCCTAGTACTGAGCCTTGAGGTACTCCATACTGCACTTGTGATCGACATGATACCTCTTCATTCACTGCTACAAATTGATGGCGGTCAGATAAGTACGATTTGAACCATGCTAATGCACTTCCACTAATGTCAACACAGTTTTCTAGTCTATTCAAAAGAATGTTGTGGTCGATAGTGTCGAACACAGCGCTAAGATCCAGTAGTACTAATAGAGAGATACAGCCACGACCAGATGACAAGAGCAGGTCATTTCTAACTCTAATGAGAGCAGTCTCAGTGCTATGAAGCGGTCTAAATCCTGACTGGAAATCCTCACAGATACCATTTTTCTCTAAGAAGGAATATAATTGTGAGGATACTACCTTTTCTAGTATCTTTGACAGAAAAGGGAGATTGGAGATCGGTCTGTAATTATCTAGATCTTTGGGGTCAAGTTGTGTTTTTTTAATGAGAGGCTTAATAACAGCCAATTTGAAGGTTTTGGGAACATATCCTAATGACAACGACGAATTAATAATAGCCAAAAGAGAATCTTTGACTTCTGGAAGCACCTCTTTTAGTAGTTTAGATGGAATAGGGTCTAACATACATGTCGTTGGTTTAGATGATTTAACGAGTTTATACAATGCTTCCTCTCCTATAATAGAGAATGAGTGGAATTGTTCCTCAGGGGATCTATAGTGCACTGATGCGATACTGATGCGATACTGTAGCTGACGGCTGTATGGTTACAATTTTATCTCTGATAGTATCGATCTTGGAAGTAAAATAGTTCATAAAGTCATTAATGCTGTGCTGTTGGGAAATGTCAACACCTGCTGATACTTTCATTTTTGTTAATTTAGCCACTGTATTGAATAAATACCTGGGGTTATGTTTGTTTTCTTCTAAAAGAGACGAAAAGTAATCAGATCTAGCAGTTTTTAATGCTTTTCTGTAGGATAGGGTACTTTCCCGCCAAGCAATACGAAATACCTCTAGTTTAGTTTTCCTCCAGCTGCGTTCCATTTTTCGGGCTGCTCTCTTTAGGGCGCGAGTGTGCTCATTATACCACGGTGTTGGAGTATTTTCCTTAATCTTTCCCTAAAGTGCTAGAAAAGAGAGAGTCCATAGTTTCTGTTACATCATCAAGTTTTTCTGTGCTGTTGGATATGCTGAGGAATTGAGATAAATCAGGAAGATTATTTACAAAGCAGTCTTTTGTGGTAGAAGTGATGGTTCTACCATACTCATAGCAAGGAGTAGAATTTACAGGTTTAGTTGTATGGAGTTTGCACAAGACTAGATAATGATCTGAGATATCATCAGTCATCACTTTGCTGCAGAATTTCAATATCATTAACATCAGTTCCATGTGACAATATTAAATCTAGAGTATGATTTCGACAATGAGTAGGTCCTGACACGTGTTGTCTAACCCCAATAGAGTTCAGAATGTCTATGAATGCTGATCCTAATGCATCTTTTTCATTATCAAAGTGGATATTAAAATCACCAAAGATTAAGACTTTATCTGCAGCCAGCACTAACTCTGATAGAAAATCAGCAAATTCTTTAATAAAGTCTGTATAGTGCCCTGGTGGCCTGTATACAGTAGCCAGTACAAACATCACAGGGGATTTATCATTAACACTTGTTTCACTGGATGTTATATGAAGCACCATTACTTCAAAGGAGTTATATTTAAAACCTGCCCTCTGAGAAATACTGAGAATATTGTTATAAATTGTAGCAACACCTCCCCCTTTGCCTTTCGTATGCGGTTCATTTTTATAACAGTAATCTTGGGGGTAGACTCATT
Source organism: Onychostoma macrolepis (assembly GCF_012432095.1). Taxonomy (NCBI): domain Eukaryota; kingdom Metazoa; phylum Chordata; class Actinopteri; order Cypriniformes; family Cyprinidae; genus Onychostoma; species Onychostoma macrolepis. The sequence continues at coordinate 41,165,106 of NC_081161.1, forward strand.
TAAAATAATGTATTCATCTGGTTTTAGCCAGGTTTCTGTCAAACAGAGCACATCTAGGTTATGATCAGTGATCATATCATTTACAAAAAGTGCTTTTGTAGAAAGGGACCTGATATTCAGTAAGCCAAGCTTTATCATTTGTTTCTCTGTATTATATAATTTTTTTATTTGTTGAATGTCAAATCAAATTGTTACTCTTAAATTGGTTGGGACGTTTTTTGTATTTTCTAGTTCGGGGAACAGACACAGTCTCTATAGTGTGATATCTAGGTGAAAGAGTCTCTATGTGCTGAGAATTAACTGACTTCTGTGACGTGAGGCGGCTAGCAGACGGTCGGTTTAGCCAGTCTGTCTGCTTCCTGACCTGGGCCCCAGTTAGTCAAGTACGAACTCTAAGACTATGTGCCATATTTCTAGAAAGAAGAGCGGCACCACCCCAAGAGGGATGAAGACCATCTCTTTTTAACAGGTCAGGTCTGCCCCAAAAACTCGTCCAATTGTCTATAAAACCTATGTTATTCTGCGGGCACCACTTAGACATCCAGCCATTGAGTGACGACAGTCTGCTATGAATCTCATCACCCCGGTAAGCAGGGAGGGGACCAGAGCATATTACAGTGTTTGACATCGTATTTGCAAGTTCACACACATTATTTTTAGTGATCTCCAACTGGCGAAGTCGAACATCATTAGCGCCGACGTGAATAACAATCTTAATGAATTTACGTTTAGCATTAGCCAGCACTTTTAAATTAGCCAAGATGTCAGGCGCTCTGGCTCCGGGTAAACAATCGACTATGGTGGCTGGTGTCTCTATTTTCACGTTCCGTACAATAGAATTGCCAATAACTAGAGCACTTTCATCAGGTTTCTCAGTGGGTGCATCACTGAGTGGGGAGAACCTGTTTGATGTTCTGATCGGAACGGAAGAGCGGTATTTTGACCCGTGACTAGGCCGCCTCACAGTCACCCAGTTGCCCTGCTGCACGGGCTCTGCCAGAACCGAACAATGTACAGGACTCCCTGAGCTAGCATCCAAAGCAGTATCTACAGCCCTCACATTTTTACTATCCTCAACTAAAGTCTGGATGCGTGTCTCTAGTTCTAAAATCTTCTCTGTCAGCCTAACTATTTCCCTGCATTTATCACATGTGAATCCCTCGTCGCAGAGAGAGAGATAAACTATACATGTGGCAAACAGTGCAAACAACAATAGCAGGAGAAGAAGTCAAGTGTTCATGAGATGGATTGCCTGAGGGAAGAAACTGTTGCTGTGCCTGGCCGTTTTGGTGCTCAGAGCTCTGTAGCGTCGACCAGACGGCAACAGTTCAAAGAGGGAGTGTGCTGAATGTGAGGGATCCAGAGTGATTTTGCCAGCCCTTTTGCTCACTCTGGATAAGTACAGTTCTTGGAGAGTGGGAGGGTTGTACCAATGATTCGCTCAGCAGTCCGGACTACCCTCTGTAGTCTTCTAAGGTCAGATGTGGTAGCTGAGCTGAACCAGACAGTGTTATTGACGTGCAGAGGACGGATTCAATGATGGCGGAGTAGAACTGTTTCAGCAGCTCCTGTGGCAGGTTGAACTTCCTCAGCTGGCGAAGAAAGTACAACCTGTGCTGGGCCTTTTTAACAATGGAGTCTATGTGAATGTCCCACTTCAGGTCCTGAGAAATTGTGGTGCCCAGGAATCTGAATGACTCCACTGCAGTCACAGTGCTGTTCATGATGGTGAGTGGGGGGAGTGCAGGGGGGTTTCTCCGATCATCTCCACTGTTTTGAGCGTGTTGAGCTTCAGGTTGTTAAGACTGCACCAGACAGCCAGCTCCTTAACCTCCTGTCTGTATGCAGACTCGTCACCGTCCTGAATGAGGCCGATAAGTGTGGTGTCATCTGCAAACTTCAGGAGCTTGACAGAGGGGTCTTTAGATGTGCAGTCATTGGTGTACAGGGAGAATAGCAGTGGGGAGAGAACGCAGCCCTGAGGAGCTCCAGTGCTGATCGTACGAGTGCTGGATGTGTATTTTCCCAGCCTCACTAGCTGCTGCCTGTCTGTCAGGAAGCTTTTGATCCACTGACAGACGGAGGTGGGCATGGAGAGCTGAGTTAGTTTGGGCAGGAGGAGGTTTGATAGTGTTAAAGGCCGAGCTGAAGTCCTCAAACGGGATCCTCACATAAGTCCCTGGTCTGTATAGATGTTGCAGAACATAATGCAGTCCCATGTTGACTGCATCATCCACAGACCTGTTTGCTCTGCAGGCAAACTGAAGAGGATCCAGTAAGGGTCCAGTAATGATCTTCAGGTGGGCCAGCACCAGTTTTTCAAAAGACTTCATGACCACAGACGTTAGAGCCACAGGCCTGTATTCTTTTAGTCCTGTAATTTTGGATTTCTTTGGCATGGGGATGATGGTGGAGCATTTGAAGCATGAAGGGACTTCGCACAGCTCCAGTGATCTGTTGAAGATCTGTGTGAAGATGGGGGCCAGCTGGTCAGCACAGGATTTCAGACAGACTGGTGTAACACAATCTGGGCCTGGTGCTTTTTTCCTTTTCTGCTTCCGGAAGACCTGGCACACCTCATCTTCGCTGATCTGAATTGCAGGTGTGGGGGAGAGGGGGGTTGCTGGAGGTGTTAATGGTTGTGTGGAGAGGTGTTCAGGGTGGGTGTAGGGTGTTTTTTCAAACCTGCAGTAGAACTCATTCAGATCGTCTGCCAGTTGTTTATTCTCCACAGTGCTGGGGGATGGTGTCTTGTAGTTGGTGATCTCTTTTAGACCTTTCCACACTGATGCTGAGTCGCTGGAAGTTAAATGAATCCTTAGTTTTTCAGAATAATTCCTCTTTGCCACTCGGATCTCCTTTTCCAGTGTGTATTTGGCCTGTTTATACAAGACTTTGTCCCCCTTCCTGTAAGCATCTTCTTTGGCCTGACGGAGCTGTCTGCGTTTTGCAGTGAACCACGGTTTGTCACTGTTGTAAGTTAGATGAGTCCTGGTAGGAATGCACATATCTTCCCAGAAACTGATATAAGATGTTTCAGTCTCTGTGAGCTCGTCCAGATCATTTGCAGTAGCTTCAAAAACTCCAATCAGTGAGAAAGAAATAGGCTTGTAAATGCCGCTCTGCTACATTAGTCCATCTTTTAACAGTCCTTAAAACAGGTTTAGCTGATTTCAGTTTCTGCCTGAAGGTCGGTATAAGATGAACCAAACAGTGATCAGAGAGTCCAAAAGCTGCCCGTGGGACAGAGTGATATGCATCTTTTATTGGTGTGTAACAGTGATCCAATATATTACTGTCTCTGGTGGGACATGTAACATGCTTTCTGTATTTTGGCAGTTCATGGGAGAGATTTGCTTTACTAAAGTCCCAGAGAATGATTAAAACAGAGTCCGGGTGTCAGCCAGGTTTCCGTGAAACACAGAGCAGCAGAGTGTGAGAAATCATTATTTGTCTGGCAGAGAAGAAGGAGTTCGTCCGTTTTGTTGGGTAGAGAGTGGAGACTCTCCAGATGGATGCTAGGCAGTACTGTCCGAAATCCGCGCTGTCTGAGCTTCACGAGCACACCGGCTCGCTTCCCCCATCTGCACGTCCTAAAGCGTCTGAACAGCACCGCTGCTCCGCCGACTACAATGTCCAGCAAAACATCCGAATAATCAAAAACCCATGAAATATCAGGTGGTGTGTGTGTACTACCGAATGTCCAGCAATTTGTCTCTGGTGAAACTGATCACAGTGATATAACTAAAGACGGGACAAACTAACAAAAACATAAAAACAACTGCGGACGATGCCACGGAGGCTGCCATGAGCGGCGCCATCTTGTACTGAGTGGCGCCATTTTTGCACACTCTGATCATTTTGCTGTTAGAATCAGAAGCATAATCAGAAAGAGCGTTTATTGCCAAGTATGCTTGCGCATACAAGGAATTTGTTTTAGTATCCTAAGCTTCCAGTGTACAGAGACAACAACGACACACAGACAATAAAAATAAGATGAGAATAAAAAATATACATATATAAATATAAATAAACAAAAATTGAAAGAAAAATTATTTGAAACATAAATGACTGTATGTACAGTTGTGTTATAGATGATAGAATGGGATAGAATAGAAGGAGATGCAGGGATGTCCTAGGATGGAGGTGGTAGCAAATAAATATAAGGTTAAATAACACTTTGTTATTGCATAATGGGGAGGGGGGACATTTAACTGTTCATAAGGTCCGAATCGTTATCTGTAGTCTTCTGATCCCTGATTTTGTAGCTGAGCCAAAAAAGACAGTTATTGAAGTGCACAGGACCGACTCAATGATGGCTGAGTAGAACTGCTTCAGCAGGTCCTGTGGCAGGTTAAACGTCCTCAGCTGGCGAAGGAAGTACAACCTTTGTTGGGCTTTTTTTTACAATGGAGTCGATGTGAGTGTCCCAATTCAGGCCCTGAGAGATGGTGGACCCCAGGAACTTAAATGTCTCCTCTGCAGTCACAGTGCTGTTCATGATGGTGAGTGGGGGGAGTGCAGGGGGGTTTCTCCTGAAGTACACGATCATCTCCACAGTTTTGAGCATGTTGAGCTCCAGGTTGTTAAGACTGCACCAGACAGCCAGCTCTTTAACCTCCTGTCTGTAGGCAGACTCATCACCGTGGTAGGCAACCTGGTAAATCCATCGCAAAAGTTCATGGGCTATTATTGGACTCAGAACATCTAGTTCAGGGAGATCAGCATCTGTCTATGGAAAACAGAAGCAGTCACCCTCAATATTAAACATTTTATTTAATTTTCACATTGCTATACATTTTAGAAGTCCCAGAGGGTAAGAAGATTATGTGAGGGAGTAAATTGTTTTCCATGTGTTGCATTACAAATAACTGAATTGATTTACCTTAATTAAATGTACAGAGTCTTTTACTAATACCAGCAGAAATGGACTGCTGTGGCTGAGAAACCACACTGTTTTGTGTGCATAGCTCATCAAGGTGTACACAATGAAAGCTATTCCGGTGTGATGTTGTCATTACAGCAAGTACAGACACTCAAGGACAGGCAACATCTCAAAAACCATCGGTAGCACGAAAATATTTTTTCCTGATTGCAAGCATTCACAAAACTTCAGTCATATTCTAGAAATTCTTAATTTAAGTGTACTTTAATCTACTTGGACACATGACCAACGGGTTAGCACACTTGTTCAGCTGTGAGTCTGAATCTCCTCAATCATTTCATTTTTTCCATTACTTTTCATACAAATAAGTCAAGCAATGAACTGAGTGTAATTTTTTTTTTAATTACTTATTACTATGTTAACAAACCAACTCAAACTTAAGCTGAACTTCTCTTTTTAACTTGCTCGTCAATGCAACCCATCCTACAGGATCTTCATGAATCTGCAGCCGGCCTCATTACAGCACAGACTTGGCGAGGTGTGAGGAACCTTCATCAATAATGCTCTTTGATCTCTGGCCGGGCCGCGGTGGCCGTGACGCTCCCTCATGGACAGCTAGACTAACAGTAGAGCAGGCCTGCTGAACTCCATCACCAGTCTTAAATGGGCCAGAAAATACTTCAAATCCCAAACCGGCTAGCCTGCTAACACTGTGTTAATGTAACATTATTACAGCACAATCACAGAAAGCTTCCTCAGCATCTACTGCAGTATTTCAGCATGCATCAGGAATATCAAACTTTTTTTGGAATTACAGAAGAGCTTGTTATTTTAGGAACCTGATTTGGTTCCCCTGCAGCATAATGAACAACAATCATTCATAACATTCTGGTTTAATGGTTATGCAACCTTTCTTCATGAATCAGACCTGCACCATGTAGGCTGAAGCTTTGTGACAAATAGCTACCCAAAATTGTGTGGGCACACAGAGCAATGAGAAGGATGCATTATTTTCAGTGGGCAATAATATGGAAGTGATATTATATTTAAAAATGTACAACAGCCATTTGGCCCTCACATGAGTTGAATGTCTCTTTGAATGGACATATAAGTAAGTGGGTGTTGTAAGAAGTGTGGGGATGACAAGACTGAGGAAACGTATTAAGAACAAGCAACCCAACAAAAGACTAGAGACGATGCAGTTTCTGTTACCTTGAGGCTGCCCCCTAGTGGCACAACATTACAATTAAAAAATATATTTTTGACATTCATTACATCATTGTAAAAACTTTTCAGAAAATGTTCTCAAGACGAATAAAGGCAAAAGTCTTGCTAAGAATGCAAGCATTTTTTTCTAAAGAAGACAGGTAATAGTGGTTCAGCAATAAGGATTGCCTGCTGCATGACAGTTTAAGAAAATCTTGACAATTGTTCATAATTTTGCAAAAATGAGTCTTGAAATCCTCAGTAACAATGATACTACAACCCAGTCAGTAATGTTTTGCATGGTATACCATTAATTAAAAGAGTAAAAGGTGTGTTTATAGAGTTAGAATTATAGTTGTATAATCTTTGTTCACATACTTTCTTTTTGTAAAGAAAAAATGAAAATAATTCAATTTAGATCTGAAATTTTGTATTTTTCTGCATTGCAAACTTTTGCAAACATTTAGTATTCTGTGATGTACTCTATCTTTGTCTAGCATATGAGGTTGTGGAAAATTAAAAGAAAGAAAAAATAAATAAATAAAAAGACTATAATAAGTCATGAAAGCATCAGTACTGAAAACTACAAATCAATCTCAGATGTTTTGTATCATATACCATCAGTTTCCAGAAAAAGTGTATTTATGTAAATAGCTTCCCAGCTTGTCACTGTTTTTTGTAAAAATAAATAAATAAGTAATTAAATTTAAATAAATGTTTTAAAAATAATTAATGAACTAATGCTAATGTAATGAGAAATATAAATATTTCCAGCAAATATGAGACTGCATAAAAATAAAAAAATATCATACTTTTGTGATGGGAGCAGTGAAAATGTTCACAGAGTAAGTAAAACTCTGGACCAGAATTATTGAATCCTGGAAGTGATGAAACTGATGTACTGTTGTTTACTTTGATGCCATCTGAAATGTGTGACATGAATATTGTTTAAAATAAATCCCACTAATGGAATTAAAACTCCATCTTCTGCTATTTTATTGTTGGTTTGGTGAAGATGGCAATCTCGCATTCCACCAGAGTCCACATTCCTCCGGTTCACAAAGAATCTCTGTGTTACTTATAGATTAGACAGCTGTGTTTAGTTTCCCAAGCAAACTAAGACAATATTTACACACGATAGTAAGGTGACATTACAAAATAGCAAAAGCCCAGAAGTAAAAGCCTAAAGCAAACAATACATCCGCAGTGTTAAAATTCAGCTAGGCAGCTAGACTAAAGGGAAAATAAATGCCTTTTAAGGAGGTGGCTGATACTTAGAGGTCTAACCTGAGGTCTTGGTCATTATGGGAAAGAATAACAGATCGCCATGTGTGTCATTATACAGATGTGGAGCACATAGGCTCATATTATGCATCTGAGGTTAAGTGCTCACAGGAAGAAAACCTGGAGCTGTGATACAGAGGCAGCTTGTTTTGGCGAGGTCTTTAGGTACTAGATGGATTCTGGGGATGGGTGGGGCAGTTTTAAAGGGGCAGAGGAACAGGGGTCAAAAGGAAGTCTATGGTTTAGGTCCCCAGAGGCTTGCAAATCACAGGGATACAATCCAGAGGCTGCTGCAAACCAGCAATGACGCTGTTATTATGTACCAGGGGAGATGAGGTGAGGGAGGCTGGGAAAAAAACACCATGCAGATGTTGAGGCCAGGCCATCGGAACACCTCTATTCATGAAAACAAGCAAACAGAACATCATGATGTTTCTGTCTTATCCCACTCTCATTGCTGAACTACACAATAAAACATCTATTTTGTGCATGCTATTTACAGGTGGTCCTATTCCTAGCCTAAAGCAATATTTGGCTTCAGTACAAGTCAAACTCAGCTGACAGCACTTGTGGAATAGTATTAATTGCTACAAAAATGAGCTTTGACGTGTGAGGCACTTACAATGGAAGTAAACGGAGACAATATTCGGAGGATTTAAAAGAAGAAATAAGAAGTTTTATAAAATTATAAAGCACTTAAATTAGTTTTCTGTTGAAACTTGTGTTATTTGACCTGTAAAGTTGTAATATCTATGCATGTTGTCATGACAAGTTGAAAAATTGGATACAACTTTACACAGAAAGTGATTCTTCCACTGAACCTGGAATGTACCTATAAAATGGTCTACAATTTGATTCCCCCAAATTCTTTATATAGGAAACTATATTTTGAGTGCAACTCTATCAGATTATTTGACCTGTTTTATCAATCACCAAGAAAAAAAAAAAAAAGAAGATTTTGCATCATGATCACTTATACAACAGTTCCTCTAGCTTGATGAGACATTATTCATGTACATAGAAAAAACAGTAACGGACAAGTTGCATACAGAAGTTTAACAGTAAGTCTTAGGTTTTCTGAAAAATCTTTAGCGATCATCACTAATACGGAAGTACAAACAGAATCTATGCATCAGAGGACTCATAGATGGCCTGCAGGGTGCGTTCCAAAACACTGCTTTGTTCGAGTTATCCTCACCATGTGTTTCTGTACACCTTGTCCCGTTTTAGGTTAGGCATCACCGTGCCCAGGTTTTTCATTTATATTGGGTTGACTATATAATTCCAGATTAGTGCTAAATCCCCTTACTTTTACTTAGATTTGTGAAGCATGCAAAAGAGCCTTGGCAGCTAGGAAAATAAGACCCTATTTCAGAGTCACAAAAACACTGAAGGCACAATCCGTTTTCTTCACATCACATTCTAGGTGAACATCTGTAAGAAATTGATAAAATTCATTTTGCTGGTTAGGTGACCAATGCGATTAGCAAACTTAAATCAGCTGTTTGCTGCAGTATCAAGGCCTCCTGAAAAGAATAAATCTTCTGCTGATGTAGATACAGAGCTGACTTCAGGCCTGTTTCATTAACAGAGAGGGATTGGATTTCTCATAGACACATACTCATCAATCTTAATGTGCAGACGTGTGCTCGCACCTCTGTCTTAAGCTACAAAAATTACAATTGTGCACAGATGCTTGTACCTCGAGAAATCTGCACATTTGATGCAAAGCAGACTTTCAAACAAAAAATATTTTCAAAGGTAAAACATAAGAAGGCAAAGACAGTGAATTCATTCAGTACAATAACTATAATAAATTAAACTCGACAATCTAAAGCTCCAGATCACAGAGGAAAAATATTAAGACCGTTGCTCTGCCATCTATTTCATTGCATTTCAGGGCTGTCATTTCTTCCACAAGTCATTCTTTCCTGCTTTGTCTTGATCCTAAAATGAACCAAAAATCTATCTGGATTTTCCCTTATTTTTTTGGTCTGTCTAACCATGTGCTTCTCTTTCATCTTAAGAACAATCTTTTGCTGGTTTAAAAGGTCACTAAAGTCCACTCTAAAATTTAAAAAAAATAACTATCAACACCAGGCAAATAAAAATCTCTATGAGCACAATATAAAAAAAATAAAAATTTAAATAAAAAAATAAAGATGAAAAACAATACACTATAGTTTGATTCACAAATAAATCACCTCTTATGAGCCAGTTCTTTACAGAGAATCAAAATCATCAGTGTTGCCAGATTCTGGAGACACATTACTCTTATGAGGTTTTAACAAATACTTCAATATAATTTACAGCTTTAGTAGAGAGAAAACAAAAGCTTGTGAATGAGTTTCATATTGAAAAGTCAAATTCTTAATACCACCAGAGGGCGCTGTAGCCCTGTTTAAGAAAAGCATTTCTGACTTCTGCTGCCTTCAAGTGCACCTGGGAAACTTGTACCTTACAATTACTTGCAAAAGCATTCATTATAATTTGCTACCAACTTCTGCTTACAGATCTCTATGGATTATAGATATATTCAAATCAACATGCCCCTGCCAACATTACAAATCAGCAACTTCTGTATCAAAGAACTCAAGAGTTTTCCACGTGTAAACATGGCTTTGCTTCAATATATATGACCCCACTTGAAGGGCACATTATATATATTACTTTAGGATTGTCTTGTCTACAACCTTTCTTTTTGCACATGTGTCTTTTTTACTACTTTTTAAATGCCTGAGTTCTTTCACTCTCTGAAATATAGTCTTCCTTTCAGCTCTCCATTTTTGCCAGAGCAGCATGTTTGTGAGACTTACAGCATACTTACAGCTGGCTTCCCTTATATTTAGGTAGCCTGTATAACTTTTCTCTCAGCGTGCCATTGTCTCTACAATGTAAGTGGTTAAAAGTTCAGGAAATACTAAAATTTAACATTCATTGGAATAAAATAAATGATTAGATGAAAACATTTAACTTAAAGTACTAAAAATTTTATAAAACTGAAATAAAAATACTGCAAAATAAAAAATGGTTTAAAAGGTATACCATAAAAGCACATACCAAGGTTATTAGCTAAATCATACTGAAATTAAAATGAAAACTGAAAATTAAAAAATACAAGCTAATTCAAAATATCATTAAATACTATAATATAATATATAAATAATACTAAAATAGTATTATTAATAGGCACGCTAAACACATTGAGAAAGTCACATTTGGCTTATTAATACAGTTACAGTATCTTAAATTTTGCATTCCTACCAATATTCAGAGAACTTCATAATCAACTCAACATTAATTTGCTCCAAATAAAAGAACAATATGATGTTCTGTAAAACAAAAAACTTCTTTCATGCTCTTTGTCCTTATTGCAAAACAACAAGACAGAGGGCTTATGTAGTACATGGACTTAATAGGGTAACTCTGCCAACCTAGCCAAAAAAATTTTTAAAAAATGAAATATGAAACTTGTCTAAGCGGCAGCTATGGTTGAAGGGCTGATCTCTCAGTTGGCTACAGTATACTCAAAAATGAGACAAGTTCACAGGAAGTTCATGTCTGCTTTCCTTTCATATGACAAGCCTTTCATGTCTGTCTCCCAGCCGCCCACAGCCTCACAGCAGCAAAAAGGATCTAATCTGCACTTCATACTGAATGTGTGCATCAAACCAGCTCAATATTTAATGCTGCTGTTTTTAGCCTCCTTAAATCAATATACGCACATATTCTCTTTTAATTATGCAAAATAAAAATCACTTACTATAATTAGCTGGAAAATAAGCTTAATTTATTTGTACTGTTTTGATTAACATTCAAAATGCAATGGAAATAATAAGATTATAGATGTCTAATTTAGCAGATTTTGGGGTTCTAATTATTGCCATTTACTGCATTCCCATACTTTAATAATGTGGTCTTTGCAGGCATACAGAGAGGTTTTTCCTTATTTTATTGCTTCTTCAAAAACCCATCTTCCTCGTAAAGTAAATGCATGTCCTTTCTTAATGCACAGCTATATGTCTTATTTTATATCTGTGTATATGTACATTACATTAATCTAAACTGGCATCAAACTGACGATATCATATCTGTCCACTAGGTGTCAGCGGTGCTCTATGAACGGTTAGATTCGTTCAATAATTGCTTTACATAAGTGCACTTGACTTCATATCATGACTGGCAAAATTTGCTTCCTTTTCTGTACACCACAAGTTAAAAGATTAACAGATCATTTTAAAATGATTATCTTCAATCCTCTATTTCCCCCAATCAACATCAGACTGCTTGAGATGCACACCAAGAGTTCTATTAAAATATTTACAGTTGCTATTACATTCCCCAGGGGTAGGACACAAGAAAGGGAAAGTGAAAGACTTCCACTCAAATTGCAGAACAGGATGAGAAGATAGAGCCAATAATAATTTATTAGAAATAGTTTAATTCATAGCTAGTAATATTCTTAAATCTCATGCATAATGGAATAGCACCAAACCAAGTAGTGGTTTGAGAACTCTCATACTTTCCAGCATTGTTCATCTGACCGGTTCATCCAATCTGAGCAAGCAATCCTACGCTTACTGTCTTTGCCATATAAAGATATACAATGTGTTACAGCTCACCGAAACATGACAGACTGAACAAGTTAGAAATGGTGCAAATAACTCAAATAGAAAAGTTGAAGTACTAAATTTACTAAAATGAACTATACAAACAATAAAGCTAGATAGAAATATTAAACGACTAATAAAAATGTACATAAAATTACTAAACAGAAATAAAATAAATTAAAGTGCTAAAAAGATTTTAAAAATTTAAGCTTAATAGAAATATTTAAACAAAAAAATACAAATTACATAAGCACATAATAAAATTAATAAAACTAAAATGAAAATATAAAAATAAAAGCCATTTAAAAATATTAATAAATACTGTAATACAAATATGACTAAAATAACACAATGATAAATGCTCACATTCACATAGCTAACTTTAATAATATATAATATCTTCAGACAATTTCTTCTGAGCACCATTGAGTACTTCTTAAGTAATGTCAGAGACCTGCACTTCTAATACTACTCCACGACCCCTTATTAGTCAACTTTCCTACCCCAGACCACAATAAACAGGTCTATAATTAAAGAGATTTCTCTTTATATAAAGAGATAGATTAATTTTAAAGAGTAAACATTTATTATAATTAATATCCGTCCAAACAGACCAGTTTTAATATAGTATTATATATATATAGTTTCTAGGAGCATTTCATTTAGAGCTGTATGCTTAAAAAGTCTCTGAATCATGACGCATGTTATACCAAAAACAGTTGAATAAAAAGCTAGAAAGTGCGAAAGCTGTAGCTAGTAGCAGGTGACTCTCACTATCAAAATGCCAAAGGCCATGAGAGATGCCAACCTGTCACAGCGCACAATCTGTGATGCTATGGTTAATGGCAGACACACTATTGGGCATTCCAGGCTCGTAAACACATGCTGAAATTGCACTTACAACAAATTTAGCTCTCTGCTGGAATAAAATGTGCAACAATCGATTACACAGCAGATTATGACATCCTAAAACTCACTGCTACACAGTGGAAGTTAATTGAAAATTCTGCTTTCATTCTTGTACCCTTTGAAGCGTTGAGAAGAGATATTAGCAACATCTATGCCAGATGTCATCCTATCTATCAGTGCTCTGACGTGCCTCCTTGAGAGAAATGCCAACTCAGAGGAGTGAAAACAACAAACACTTCTCAAAGCCGTTAAAGGGTTAGTTCACCCAAAAATTAATTACTCCGCCTCGTGTCAGAAAGCTCTCGAATTTCATCAAAAATATCTTAATTTGTGTTCTGAAGGCGAACGAAGGTCTTGCGGGTTTGGAACGATATGAGGGTGAGTAATTAATGACAGAATTTTCATTTTTTGGGTGAACTAACCCTTTAAGAGAAAGTTCAGCAAAAATATTGTTATTTTATTATTATATAATAGCATTATTTCAACTGCCATCCTTGAGGCATGTAAAAATAATTTTGGATAAATGTGCCTTATATAAGAAAAATTCAGAGGTTGTGTTTAATTCTGTGCCACTAGCAGCACCAAATATATTAACATTTATACTTTAAGATTACATCCCCCACCTACAGGAATAAATAAGGTGCCATGTATGACAAAGTTTGTTAAAGTATGTAATGCATTAACAACATTTAAGTATTAAAATTTAGCATTAATCATCCCCCCACCCCCCAATCTAAGACACAATAACAAGGACAGACAGTGATTAGGAGAGGAAGGAAGCAACATGAGCCCATTGCAAAATCTTTTGCCATCACAAGAAATTCCTATGGGTCTTATTAATAAAATGACTGGATTTCACCTGCAAACATTCACCTAACAACAAAACTATTCTTTAGTATTGCATATGTTATTCATTTTTAGTATGCCTTCCCTCTAAGGATTATGGGATGCGTATACAGAGTTGTAGAGCAAAAGCTGCTTGTATATACTACAAATCAGATTCGTTTTTTGTTTGTTTTTTCCCATTTATACTAGGGGTGTCCCCGAATAGTCTACGATTCGATGCTTCGATTCGAGGAGCCTGATTCGACTCCCAATCTCACAGTCGAATATTCGCAGGGTGTTATGATCATACCATTTTGGCTATATGGGGGTGCTCAGTGTCTGATTTCACATAGAACTACCGGTTTTCTCCCAATAAGTTAATATACAGCCTATTATGATAATGCTGTAAATAAGAATCTGAAAAGAAAAAAAAGCTTTAAAAAAATATTTTAACGTGCGTGAATAAATCCAACCACCCCTATAGATTTAAGTTTCACTTTCCATAATCCGTGACCGACAGAGGAGCATCTTGGCGGCAAGGATTTAAAACTTTAACAAGACTCAAACTGACGCAGAGTGAAAGACTGGATTTTTTTTCGATCAGGTAGGATACAAGTGATTTCAAAACATTTCAGCCGGTTTATATATATCGTGTATATGTTACAGGTATTTATCTCGTATAAGATGCATTTGGTTGAGTCGCTGCAGTAAAGCGCTTTATTGAACAGTGATTATCTCTTCAGTGCGCAGCGCGAGCAGGACAAACAACTATGCAGAATAATAACTATGACTGGGACTGTCATATACACATAACATTATAACGAGAACACTATTATAATAAAACGATTATAATAATTTTTAGAGTTTAGTTCCCGTGTTTCTGCACGTTGTTGCGTCAAGAACGCGTCCACAAAAGGAGTTCAGAGCCGCGCAGACATGCATCGGGGCGTTTTGTGCAGATAGCCTATAAGTTGTTATATTAACGTTATGTTGTATAAATAATGAAGCGTATTTTATATGAGATAAATGAGTTAAATCCCATTGATTAAAAACCTTCTATCAAATGATTAATTCTACTGGTCATTCAGCGCGCGCAGCTCAAAACAGAAATGCAGAACATTAATAACTGTCATATACATAACGTTATAATGAGAGCACTATTGTAAAAAAAATTGTGAATTCTTAGGGTTTCGCTGACGTTTAATGTTAACTATCTTTTAATCAAAACATAAAACATTATTCACTCCGTTTGTATCTGCGAGGCGTCCATTGCACATTTTCCCTGTGTGTTAACGTCAGTATTTATGACTGTCTAATGTCTGACTTGACTCTTGGTAATGTATTTTGCCCCGCCCCCAAACATATGATTCGACTATCAGTCGACTGTCAGCAAGATTCGAAAATTACGATTCGACTATGAAGATCCTTACTCGGGGACACCCCTAATTTATACATAACATTATGAAATTAAATTGTTCACTCTGAGTTTGGACAGTACAACAAAACAGCCGACACAGATATAGTGTACTATAAAGAGAGTGATTTCAGGAAATGTATCGTTGTATCATTGTCCACACTCACAGTATGGTAGTCATTGCATCGTGTCACTGTCCAAATAATCAAGCTGACTTCATTACTTGGCCAACACTACAGTAGTATGAGATATAAAATTCTGAACAAATATTCTGACAAGCCAAAACAGAAAGTATTACTACCAGCTTACAATTTTTGTTTCTGGGAACGTTGTTGGTTACCCACAAAAAAAAAAAAAAAAAATAATAATAATAATATTTTCTCCAATTAAGAACAAATTAAATCCTATTTTTAATTGACTAAATTTTCTAAATTATTGTCCTGTCTTGTTCTTTCTTGATAATCTTCACCAATTTCAGGCAAAGGTAAGAGAACAACTCCACAGCAAAACTTAACATCCGAACAACTCTGAATCAACCATCAAAGATCACATAACTCCTCAGACCACAAATTTAAAAATCTCTTTAAAAATTATATTAATACTTTATATCAATCTTCGAACTGTCAATTTAGCTAAGTCAAATCATTAAGAAACGCCAATAAAAAATTAAAAAATAAAAAATACTACTAACCGATTAGAAGTCTTTGTGAGGGGAATCCTGAAGTAACGTTAACGTTAATCCGGTCCGTTATTTCGTTTGTCCTCCTCGTGCAGGCCTCGCCATCTTGAACGGTGACTGCAGGCAAGTGAACGGAAAATTACAGTCCTAAACGAGTGTATCGACATTTTATTGTTTTTATTTCAAAATAACTAACTTATACGTTCAAATCAAACAAACTGTCCCATCAAGTTTATTAACTGTTACTGGACAAAATGGCACTATTCAGGCATAACGTTAGTCTATTTCACAAAATCTTCTTCTGGTGTTTTATATTCCACAAAACAATACGTATTTTCAAGATTAAGAGAATTAAACTCACCAAATACCATTTACATAAACCACTGTAAAAGTTTGTGGACAGTAAACTCTTCAAGTTTGGTGTTGGCGCTTGCTAATGTACCATTTCGTAGATTACAATCATAGATTTCACTTTAAACAGATAATATATTTACTTTATTTCCTTTGTTGTATATTTCATGTTGAAAACGTCGTTTAGAAACTCTGTACTGTGAAAGAGATCAACTTCAGAAAACACATGCAAATTAAGAAAACAGCTTGGTCAATTTTACAACACATATGCGCTGCAAATGCTCACAACACAAACAAATAAAGAAACGCGCTGCAAATAAAATTATTTAGGCCTATTTGGTTGTGTTGTGAGCATTGTTGTAAAACTTACAAAGTTGTTTTCTTAATTTGCAGGTGTTTATTTTTATTTTATTTATTTTTTTCTATTTGCATGTGTTTTCTGAAGTTGAGCTCTCTCCGCCACCGTAAAGGTCATTGCACACTTTGTCCGAAATTTTCGCACGTTAAAAAATAAATACGACTTCATGTTGTGTCAATCAAGTTTACACACTGCCTCCGAAACTTTCGTCCGTCCGTCCAAAAAAAAAAAAATGTATCAGGTTCGATTTTCTGCGTTTTCGCATCCATAGCATGCATTTTGATAGGAAAGGATGGGGAATATGGAAAAACGCATGCGAAAATTTCGGACTCTTGAGTTAAATGGATTGGCTATTTTGTATTTCTTTTGATTGGTCGTTTGACACCTGAAGTGACATTCTTTCTCTTATTTGATTGGTTGTTTTGGTACTGCATTCTTTAGACAAGTTATGCAGTTTATTTAAATACATTAGCATATATAATTTTACTATACTTTTTCACTGTTTTATCTCTGGTCTTGAGTCTAAACCTTGGATCATCTCCTAAACGAATTAACCTGGCTTCTAGAGAAAAACATGTTTTTATCTGATTTGTGTATTCTCTAAAGTGGTGCATTGGGAATAGTAATTGTGTTCACTCCTGTAGTTCTGTTACCACGTTTCATGAATTGTGTTCTTATCAATAGACTTTTGTAATCGTCTCTCTTTACAAACGTTTCTCATTATCCTCTACCTAACAGATAGTGAGACCCAATGTCCTTCTCTTTGCCCCTCAAGGTCTTTGCCCATGTGTGATCTGCATTACTGCAAACCAGATAAAACCTTGTATAGGATTTACAGAGGGGCATGCAATTACTTTTTGAAATGGCATTGGTTATATACCAACTCAAACGATTCACTTTGGCCAGCCTTGATTGTCTTTTAGAGTTATAGCAATGGCTAAACTACCCACTCTGCCTGCAATCCAAATTTCCTCTATGGGATAATAAATTTGACTTGACTTGACTCTACTCTTTTTAGGACTCTCCTCTCATAAAGACTATAATGCCAATATGGGATTACAGTAAAGTGAAGTGTAAGTGAGTGACCTTGAACTTGACCTGTGTTTGGTGCCTCCATAGTTCACCATTAATGATTTATTTTGTTTTATTCATTTATTTAATTATTTTTTGGCAAATGCTCATACAACATAAAGAACAACTAATAAAAAAGTAATCATAATTGTTATTCTAACTGGATTTATAAAATATGATGGTTGTAAATATGTTTGTCGTTCAGTTGTATTTAGTAAAGTAGATTTTACTCTTTGCATGATAACTGATATCATAATAAGATTGGAATGATAACTGATGCTATGTTTGGGAAGGGATCTTTCTACGTTACTGTTTCAGCACAGCTCATATGCGATCAATAAGCCTCATTGATTTGTGTTTATTGGGTTAAATGTTAAATTGAAACCTGACCTCTGGGACTGTAATTTGTCATTTGTTTCAGGGCTCAAGATAGACACTCGGCGGTGGAAAAATTACAACATAATGGCTCTATACATATGATTCTGACCAATGATGGCATCAATGCTTTTAGAGGTATTTTTGGATTACCTGTAACTTCTGCCGTCTTTTGTATTATACTATATACAGTAAATGTACATATATGAAATCTGATATAAGCTGATCTAAAAGTACACAGGCATTTTGAAGAATAGAGAATGAACCTAATGAGAGGACATTAACAAAGGCCTATTAAAACTGTACTCTAAGAAATAGGCTGTTAGAATTCATTTCATTAATTTCCTCTTGCACATGTGGACTGCACAATGCTCATTCTCCTGACCACATTTTAGTCACGACAGTGATCAGGCTAAGATGTGTGTGGGCACAATGTGAGACATTACTTTTAGTGGACTATAGCTAATAAAATCACATCCCTATAGACGACTAAAGGAGTGCAGTGCTGCAAGATTCCTCAAAAAACAGTTGAGGAATGTTTCTTTGCATGGCTTAACACACTCTTTAAAAAAAAGGCACTAGACATAAATATATGGAAGTCTCTTTCCACCACAGAATTAAAAAATAAAAAAGGTAGTTTCAACTTTTTGTCTCACTTTTTCTTTTTTTCTTTTTTCCATGGCAGAAACTGAATATTGAGATACTCACAATTCTGAGTTTATATTTCTATCACAATTCTGACATTCTTTCTCTGAACTGTAAGTTTACATCATGCATTTTTTAATTCTTTTCTGGAACAAAAACTAAATTGCAAGATGTAAACTCATAATTCTGAGAAAGTCAGTCAGAATACTGAGATCTAAACTTGAAATGGTGATAAAAAAAAAATTCTGACTTTCTTTCGCTTTTTTATTTATTTTTTAATAAAACATTTTTACAAATGGTAATTGCAACTTTTCGTCTTGCAATCGCAAGTTTTATTTCTTGCATCTTACTTCAATATGTTTGTGCATAGTTTTAAGTATTTCAAGAGATTGTAAAGAGATTTTCAGTTATGAGAATTGTAGTATTAGTTATACTCCAATAAGATTAATTCTTCTTGCTTTATTCAGTGCTTGAGTACATTTTTAATACCTGACCAGTTCCTGTATTAGACCATACAGCTCTATATTGTCTACTGTCACAGTATCAGTTGCATTTGTTATAGCTGAAGTGTTTGTGAGTTCCCAACATGCATTGCAGCATGAATAAATTGTGTGGTTATACTGGTATGGGGATTATTGTTTTGCTGTTTACTGAGTTTATTCATACTTTTGTTTTTATTTTTATTACTATTGTTTAGGGCTGCAACAACGAATCGATTAAATCGATAAAAATCGATAAAAATCGATTACTAAAAGCGTTGGCAACGAATTTCATAATCGATTCGTTGTGTCGCGCGACGCGGAGACGTTTGATTATTAAAAAAAAAAAACTTTAGTTGAGCGCGGAGCGGAGTGAACACACTCGGTCTCTCGCGCACGGATGGTAGCAGAGTTTGGCGCCTCATAAATAAAAAAAAAAGTAAAAAAAAAAAAAACGAGCGGAGGTAGAGGAAAGATACATGGCGGAGGCAGAGAAATCCGTGCGACCCAAGTCATCAAGGTGTGGGAGCAGGGCGGCGTTTGCGTATGGCAGTTGCCATACTCTAGCCCAGTCAGGTGCTGTGAAAATTATCCAAACTTGAGTCGCTTATAATTCGTTTTATTATTTTAAATCAGAGAGTTTTAAAAATAGTAAACCAATGATAAGCATTAAAATAACTTGTCAGTAAAACTGTAACGCCATTGGATCATCGAGCTCTCAGCGAGACCTCGTAACTTCACCCCGCCTCCGTTCAGATTGACGCGCCGCGCACAGCCTGGAGAAGATGAGATCTCTGCTTTTTCGCAATGCAAGGGTGAATAAATAATTGGTGTTTGAATAGTACAGCGTTTTCTTTACTCAAACACTATGTCAGTAAAGGATAATGTTTTTGTGTGTTTGAAGAGTGGAGAAGAATTAGTTATTTGCTGTCTATATACGTTTTAAATATCCTGTGCATTATGTGCATAAGCGCTTAATTTGAGATTTTGGCCAAGTGTATTAAACGACAAGAAAAAACTAAGCGCCCATATAGCTACAATCAAAGTTATATAACCTGTAAAAGTTGATGAAAGCATAATGCACTTGCTGCTTCAGATAACAGTTACAGCCGTTCTAATGACAAACAAAACACTCCATCTCCGTCATTCTCTGGTCAAAAACATTATTAACTCCATTTGAGCTTGATTTTCATATAATGTTAAGTGCAAGTGTCTGATACAATACCAACGCTAACGACGCAGTGTTAAAGATTTTAGTTCTGTTTTTGAATAAAGGGTTGGAAATGAATGCTTTTCTTTTTTTTCTTTTTTTAATCCGATTCATCGATTAATCGAAAAAATAATCGACAGATTAATCGATTATTAAAATAATCGTTAGTTGCAGCCCTACTATTGTTAGTTATTTTTTATTTTGTGATGTAAAAGCTCATCTTTTTTGCTCATTTGTTGATTGTCGCCATTCTGAGGTTTGTGTCAAGCACTGACTAACTATAATCCAGATATCTTTGCTTTGTAAGATTATTGCTTCAGAAAAAAAAGATAGCATAGCTTACTTCACATAGTGAAGTGTCTCACGTATGAAACTATATAGATGGCTACCAAAATGATGTGTGATTGAAAATTAGCTGAACAAATCTGTGTAGTTCAAACCTGTGTGTGTGTGTGTGTGTGTGTGTGTAAGGTTTCCATTCAAGCATCATTAACAAATGTGAAAATATTAAAAATAGCACAACATTTTGTTGTTCTTCATGGGCCTTTCTCCTGATGTGCTCTATAAAAGAGTTAGACTTGTGCTTATGGAAAAGCGGTGAGCGAGTGTTACATATGGCACATTATCATATTGAGCTACTATGGCCTTTTTTCTTTTGCATGTGGGAACATTTATTTTCCTTGTACGTGACAATGTTGTTTAATTTCAGCGCACTCTAAGGCCACTTTATAAGGAAAACTGGAAATTTGCCCATGTGTGCCTATTTAAAATTCATTGTGCGTTTTTCATCTATATTATCTGTCTGTTTATTACCACCCAGACAAAACTCCAGAGTAAATTAACACGATTGATCATGGCACAGAACACTAACTATTGTCAAGAGAAAAATTGAAAATCTAGTATGCATGCAGCTTTCCAGAGGGAATTTTAAAATTTCATTTAAAATAGACTGTTAAAAGGAAGAGGAAGGTTTGTGTTGGTGTGCAATTAAAAAATGACATATTTAGCAGTATCACACAAGACATAACATTATCTCACGTGTCTCCTGATTGTGGCGTTGCAACTTGGATAAACATGACCACAAATGACATTTAATAGCTATGACAGAGGGGTTGGTTATGACTAATGACTTAAAAATATCAGTGTTGAGAAAAAAATACAAAATGGTATTGTATGGCATTACAATATAGCTAGTTGTATGAACTGCTGTAATGAATTTTATGCTGCCAGTTTTGTTCCATTTGAAGCTCAGCTTTATAAATATAATCTTGTTTTTTCATGTGACAAGCAGAAGCTCAGACATTCTGCTTTTGTTTCATAGAAGAAAGAATAACATTTGGGGAAGTAAATTGGAGAATTAATCAATTTATTATTTGGTTGTTAACTAGTGTTTTGATGTACTATGTTTGTTGTGAAGTGTGAGAATAGTGTTTACATATTCTCTCTTGTTAGAATCGCTTTGTACAGAGGCGTATGCATTCATCAGCAGGTTGCAGTATTCGCGCTGTCCCTTTAAGAAGCCAGTCCAGCTGTCATTGGAGTGATTGTCTGAGCTTAAACTCCTCTGGTGGAGGGGCTTATGCAGCGTCTCTTTAGGATCCAATCGGGCAGGTAGCGCTCCTCGCTCCTGCTCCCCCCAGAGTCCCATCAGGAATGCCGGCACGGGAGAACTCCTACAGATGGGACACATGCTCACTGAAGACTGCAGAAACTTTTAAGGCTGGGAAATGAGCGAAATGGCAGAACCAGCAACTATAACCAGACCCCTGATATCTTCCAAGCGACATAAGAGCATAAGAAAGAATTCCAGAAGGATTTATTCCCCATATCAGGACGATAATGGGTAAGTCACCTTTTTGCCTAAATCTGATAGAAATAATTTTTCAACTCTAGGTTACATTGGCTAATTTTGCACCTGACACTTGTAGACTGTAGCGTTCAGTCTCTTAAGTATGTTATTTATTGATTGATTTATTTATTATTTGGAATATTTATCCTTTATAGCAGAACAAAGCATTATATTCAATTTAAAAGTAAAACCTCTTAACTTGTATATTGCATATAAACTGTTTAGTTTATAACCTATATTTATAGAAATGTGTATATAATTCTTGAAAAATCCTGTATATCACTTTTTCATAATTTCTGAGTCTTATTTCTATCACACACGGAATTTAAATGAAAAATATTCATGTCTTTTACACATGTATGTGGATCTGTTGCTTTATATACACAGTCCACATTGCTTCACATGAATACAGTGTGATTTTTGTGCGACCCACTTTGCATATAATAAGTTTCATAAGCAAACTAGAGAACATAAAGTGACTTTAGTCATCATTTATCATTTTTACATACAACTAGACAATATAACAGGTTATATATAGAATTTTAGGATTCTGAATCCAGTTCACCTTCAGCCTTAAAAGTGTGTCTACATATTTTGCAGCATCCACTTTAATTAATTAAATGTTTAATTATAGTTTAGTTACAGTATTTAATTAGAATATTACAAATATTGGAATTTATGCACATGTATGTGCATTTTTATTTTTTTGTACATCCTTTGTATTTTTCATGTTCTTTTTTAATATAAATCAACAATGTTTTGTTACGTGCTGCACAAATAAAAGTCTAATGTTACTGTAAGATTAATTGCAGTGATTATTGATCTTTGGTTGTGTTTCAGACCATCTGATGATGAGGATAAGGATGGAGAAAGAGTGGACAGTAATGATCCAGAGGAGTTGTTCCAGAACATTCAGCTTCAGAAGGAAATCATCGCCAACATCCGAACTAAACCCTGGCCAATAAGACGCAAGCTAAAAGTGCTCAAGTAAGACCCCGCCAAGTGTATGTTAGGAAAATGCCATCAGAATTTCTGCACATCCTGTACTGAAATTATTACAGATCATAAAATTGAATAGTTCTCTAGTGGAGCGGTTTAAATAGCATAAGATAAAAAGGATAACGGATTTATAAGTTCAGCATTTATAAGACCAAAATGTGAGCATAAATGTGAATGTGTGGGTAAAATGTGCTGTAAAGGTATTTTTGAGCTGATGCCAGTGTTTGTACAGCAGTTGACATGATTGTTAGTGAGTAAGATTCATTATAGAAATAGGAAGAATGAAAAGAACTAAGCATTATTTCTGTCTAAAATGATTATTCGACCCCATTACTGCCATTAGCCTACTTGGAAATGGCATTTGAAAATGTTTGAAACTGATGATAATGGCTTAGGGAAGCATCCTCGCATTAAACCCGTAAGGTAAATAACAATTAAATTTCAGTGCCTGAAAGCGACTACCATATTTACAACATGATGCTTGCAGAACAAACTAAATTGGCTGAGTAATTGTTTCATTAGCCTGGCCAGCAGTTTCTCATTTTACTGGGTAGCGATCGCTGTGGCTTCTTTGGGCCAGGGTCAGGGATGCGCAAATGTACCTGCTGTGAATGACTGGGGTTACACCAAGATCACATTCTGGTTTTACTCTGGTACAGTGGACAAGCAATCATTGTGGATTTACGCACCTGAGAAAGCACTCCCAAAATACTGTGATTACAATAGAGCTACTTTTAATGTCTGACAGACATGAATATTACGTCTAACACATTGATTCATACTTGATATCCACTAAATATGAAGTTGGTTCATATTTACATAGAAGAAAGTATATCTAATATGCTTCTTTTCATATTTTTTTGCCTTCTCTTTTTAAATGAACCTCCATTGTGACAAATTCAATACATTACAATATATCATATTTAATATAATATTAATGTAAGGAAGTAAAAAAAATTGCATTAAATGTGCGCGCACACACACGCATATATATATCAGGGCTCTACGCTTACTTTTTGTTTTTGGAGCGCTTGTGCTCCTAATTAAAATAATTTAGCAGCGTGGTCAAAAATTTAGGAGCACCTTCTAATCAATAATCAAAATTTCTGATCAAAAAATTAACCTTCCTATTAGGAGGTGATATTTGACTCCTTAAAGTGATTTACAGGGAATTTTGTTTTTACCTTTGTAATGGCATTTTTCTAACTTTATTAAAAGTATGTCATCTTTTGTCAAATTCAAAAAAATGTTTATTTATAAGCGTTTTAACATTTTTAATTGAAACAACAGAATAAGAAGTAGAATAAGAATAAGTTACCAATACAATACAATACTACAGAGGTGGCACAGAAGAACACAAAAGTGGCTTGTAGGTGTATTTTCAGACATTTAATGAGGCTCAGAGGTTGCATGAGTGCAATTCATAAATTCATGTTGAGGTTAATGTTTTAAATATACAATTTCGAATATAGAAATATTAAATTATTTAAATAACAGAAAAGATACTTTAAAAATTAAATTAAAACTGCCAGCAGGTGGCGGCAAGTCACTGATTTTATCACTGAATCATTCATTTAATTGATTCGTTCGAACGGCCGATTCATTCAGGAACGAAGCATCTGACTGTCTTTATGAATGGGTAATTGAATCATTGACTCAGTAGATTCATGGAGATGGAGATGCGCAGCGGCTCAGATGTGAATTTGTCTGAAACTATTTTCATCGACGAAATAGAGCAAAATAAGGCAATAGTGTTGTAGTCAGACAATATAAGTCACTTAATATTAACTTCTTGTTTAATGAACTGTTGTATTAAATCAATATCACATTTGCAAGCTGTCACTCTCCTTAGTTCATCGCGATCTCACGAAACTCTATTATAATCAACGCAGCTCTCTACACCGCACAGTGAATCTCTTATTTACACCCTGTCTACACTTTGCTTGTTATAATGAGAGGATACGTCTGTGATACATTACTCAACGCTGCAAAAACACGTAAATACGTTAGAAACCTTTGAAGCTCCCTCCACGCAAACACAAATATGCTGATCGGGTCAGCCGCACAGGTGCTCCGAAATACTTTTTCATAGTCGCACTTAGTAGCTTTCAGTCGCAAATGCAACTGAAATGGTTGCACTATAGAGCCCTGTGTGTGTGTGTATATATATATATATATAATGAATAGATAATAATTAAATATTTTTTATATTATTTTTACATGCAAAGTAAAAAAACAAATATTTAACTATAGATATATATATATTAATAATGTTTGTTAGATGGAATGGAGCATAGCATGTCAAATTTCAAAATGTATTTTATGTCAACTACCAACATATGTTTTGATTATTCATTTATTTCAGGGATTCTGAACGTTTGCATCCACTCTAATGTCCAAAGATGATGTTTGTCCAACTAATTCTTTCATTAGCACATTTATCTATGAAGTTTCTTAAAATAACTGGCAGGTTTCTGCCTGATGGTGCATGGAGAAGATACATGCTCCATTTTACGAGTGTCCTCATCATCTTTGGGTGAGCGCTCATGATTACATACACCCATCTTCTGAAGAACCCCCCCCCCCTCCCCCGCAAAAAATCTATTTTCCATCTGTATGTGTTTGATTCCTCTATTATGTTGTCATTGAATTTTATGGCCTAATTTTGTTGTTGCTGGTTCGTTCTTCATTTTTATTAATAAAGAAACCAATGAAGCACCATTTTTAATGGGTAAAACATCTATGAAAACAAACATTAACAAAAGTGTTAGCTGTGTTCAGGATCATAGAACAGGAAAGCCTTCTATTATTGCCCTCACTATCACTAGTAACAGCTGTCAATCCATAACATTCTTAGATCGTTTGAATTCGTATGTGTTTTAGGCAAGCCAGAGAGGTTGTTCTGAAATATGAGGGCAGACTGACCAGGACCAGAGGTTACCAGGCAGCCGGGGCAGAGGTATGTTTTCTATCGGTTTATCCATCTATCCAGCCATCCTGCTTTTGTCTTTTTCATATTATAGCTTCTCTCCTTTTCTCTTAAATTTTTTTTTTTCCCTCTGTGTATGTGAGATTCTGGTTAGGTTGTGCGTGTCTCTGCTTCAGCGGCGTTCCTCATCTGTTCACAGACGCTGCACTCAAATTTATGGCCTGTTGTTATAGCCTGGTTTAATTAAAATGTCCAATGGCATTCGCCAAGGCTGCCCAAGCACCATTAAAATTAATTGACTTTTTAGCAAGTGGATTTGATGGTAAATTATTAATTCTGATTATGGCTTTCATGGCAGGCTGAAAATCAGATATCCGTACACATTGGTTTAACAAAATTCTGTTTTTATATGATCTACTATCCTTATACATGAGAGCTCGGATCTTACAGATCTTTCAACACTGCTTGGATTGAATATGTATTTATTTTTGGATTCCTCTGTCTGCAAACTATACTAATCGAATGTTTAATGTATTATCTAACTGTTGTATTTTTTGTTTGCAGTTGCTGAAGAAGATTTCTAGAGTCTTATACAACATTGTTGTCTTGTTCATTCCCTGGGAGATGAGGATTAAAAAGATTGAAAGTTAGTATCTTGACATTAAGAAAAACATTTGATCAAATTTTCGTGAATGATAAACTAGCTCTGATATGGTAAATATGTTAGACTTTATGCATATTTACTGTAAAATATGCTGTAAAATATATTAGGTGACTCCACAAATGTGAATCCATGTGGAAAGTATTCAGATTAACTAGTAGTGTGATTAAAGTCAAAAATGTCATTTAATTTGACTGAATCAACAAGTATTTTAAGGATCAGATCAGGTCAAAATAACCCCACACTGCATTAAATGTACAGTATATGTCGTTTTTGAAGGTCACTTTGGATCAGGCGTGGCCTCTTATTTCATATTCCTGCGATGGCTATTTGGGATCAATATAGTTCTCACTATTATGACTGGAGCCTTTATCGTTCTGCCTGAGGTTAGTATGCAATGCATTCATTCTTAAAAGTAAATAATAGGCCATATGTTCAGATATGAAAGCTTACAAACCAAAATGTCATGGCAGTTTAAAGGTACATTACATAAGGATATGCTAAAAAAAAATTGCACAGTACATGACATTATGCTTCTCTATTATTATTTCTGAACGCACATACAGATATTTAGATGCTGCTGTGTGCTCGTATATAATTTGTAGACAACATCTTTTATTAAAACTCAACAAGGACATTTTTAGACCAGGAAATGGAAAATACGGTTAGATTTATTTCACTCCCGGTGCAGAGACACAAAGCAATTTCTGCTCGGGTATCATCTGTTGTCTTCTATCATTCCCTCTGTCTCTCCAATCTGTCCAATCAGCTCCTGGCCGGTGCTCCGTTCGGTACCACTCGCAGCAAGACCATCCCCAAGGAGCACCTTTCCTCCGCACAAGACCTGGACACCATCTGGTCGCTGGGGGCAAGACTATCATCTCTCATTTTTACTGCTTTACAAATATGATGTGCATATTATTAGCGGAACTTCAGGGTTTAATCGCAAATAATTTATTTTTGATGTTCAATCTGCCAGTTTGTCAACAGTTTTTGTTTTATGTCCATATTGCAGGGATATCTACAATACTCTGTGCTTTTTTACGGCTACTACAGCAATGTGCGTAAAATCGGCAGTGCCGGCTACAGACTACCCTTGGCCTATTTTCTGGTCGGGATGGCCGTTTTTGCCTACAGCTTCATCACTTTGCTTAGAAAGTAATCACTACTTCAAAGACGCTTTGCTTGAAATCACTGATTAACCTCTGTACATTCACATTTATGCATTTGGTGGATGCTTTTATTCAAAGCGACTTACAGTCCATTCATGCTAGATATTTTCAGTTCATGTCAAACTCATGGTTTTAACTGCAGATAAGACAGGTATGGTGTTTTTGTTGAAGCTGGTTTATTAAGGATCTGGTTAACCTGTCTTTTTTAGCAGGGTTGATGAAAGTATCTGCTAAAAAAAAATGATAGTTCTTTTTAACACAAGGATAGTCCTTGTGCTGTGCTGAAAACCTTTTGCTTAATTTGACGTTGCTTGTAAATCTATTATTATGCTACATTATCACCAAAACCTGAATTCAATGTTTTTGTCATCTTGTTTTCTTTGTTAGCACAGTTTTGTTTTGTTTTTGAGTGCAAAAAGCATTATTTGTGGATAATTTTGGTACTGAGGTCAGGGCTTAAAGTTCTCCGGCGTGCAGGGTTTGGCTGCAGAAAAAAATAATCCTACATTTAAAAAACTTTTGAGTCCATGAGTTTGCCTACCAATGGTATGAGAGGAGCATAGCTTTCACTCTCAACCAAACTAACATAACTAGCCAATCAGAATGTTTTGCTCCTATAAACAAGAGATGTGCATAATAGTATCCAGAGTTACAGCCCTGATGAATGGAGAAGCGCGACACGTTGAAAAGGCTGCGAAGCGCAATGGTCAAAGATGTCCATCTAGCGCATATTTACATAGAAGAACTAATTAAAAAGCAGCGGAGTTTTGTAAACAGCTCAGAGTAATCATGTCATCTCCATAAGAACGATATGATTGCCAGAACAAATTTACCAGGATTTTTGAAAAGGTCCTGTACACACATGATCTCTTAATGTTAACTTACCGGTAATTTACCGGTAAAGACTGTGTGTTTGAAAGGGGCTAAACTCTTCCTCTGCATGTGCTGTGAATTTGAATTGCTTAACGTTCATCTGGGAAAACAGTGTGCTTTATCTCACTAGATTTGTTACGTAAATCATTTATAAACCTTTGCCAACACAGGAGAATATATTAACCTATTTCTAAATATGCCATATATTGTACACTGCGATTTCAAAATAAAAGTTTCTGAATTGCATGTGGCCAAATATAAAAAATTAATGGATTTAAACATTGTTTAATCACACTGGAAAGTGAAACGTCACCAGGCTGTTGGCGCCCTCTGCATGTATTTGTTATAATACATAATGTACTTATGTACATTATTTGAGGCAATTATTATTGCCTCATCATTAGATTATATATAAATAGTCATATTAAAGCCTGGTTTTCACTTAGGTCTATTTGTGTTACAAAAAAATATCAGATTACTCTATTGTCAAAATAATCAGTAGATTGCTTGATTACCAAAATAATCATAAGTTACAGCCCTAGATTAGTAAAAACATTTCAAAATAGAACTGCATTGTTTTACTTTTTGTAATTAAAAGACAAATATTTTGTCATTGAAAATTTCTTAAAAATAGTATTAAAATATTGTCTCGTTCTAGTGAACCAAGTGTCTGAATTTTGTCTCATCTTGTGAGCTAAGTGTATTGTCACACCCCTAGTGTTGATAAGCGGTGATATAGCTCATAATTTTCCAAGTGTATGATATAGCTTTCATTCTTCAGGTCAACCATATATTCATGAAAAAAAAAAAAATCAGTTTGAATAAGGAAAGCAATAACTTTTCCATAGTATCCTTTCAAAGGTTAAAGCTGCCACAGTCATTGCATGCTTTGCATGTGCTACACGCAAAGCATTCAAACACGCCCCCACATGTCTACATCATAGTGTGGGAAGATTTGCATAACACCGCCTAAACGTATAGGCAATGAAAGAAGGCGAAATGAAGAACTTTTATTCTCGCTGTAGTGTTGTTGTTGCTGCCGCCATGTCATGGAGACACTGTGTGTTTCGTTGTGAAAGTGAAAGTATTTAGTTTGGCCTTCCAAATGAGTACACAACTAAACATCAGTGGTTAAGTTATATTTACAACACTGTTCCAGAACAGTACAACGCAAATATTAGAGTGTGTGCAGCGCATTTTATGGAGAACTGTTTCCTGAACCTGGGAGAGAGTAGCCTACAATGTGAACACTATGAATGGCTGTGAACACTATAAAGTGGGGCAATTCCAATTTTGCAAGGACAGTCTGGTGCTTCTGACTCACCGCCTGGAAGTATGTTTTCATATTTAAAGAATTTGCCATTGACTATTCAAACGCGAGTTATGAGCAGTGTAGAGTAGTGCTTGTTTGATGTTTCTACATTCACAAATGCAGACATGGTAATGTTTACGCGGCGCAATGCGTAAAAAGACCATATGAGTCGTTATAATCAGTAATTATGTCCTCACTGAATGCAACAAATGCCTCGTTTATGATGGGTTTTATTGTTTTGGTCTCATCGCGTCGTGACACGGCATCACGGGCGATACGGTAAGGGGCGTAACATTTCCGTCACACACTTGAGGTATTCGGCCAATCACAATGCACTGGATAGCTGGCCAATCAGAGCACGCCTTGCTTCTCAGAACGATGAGCTTTGTAAAAATTTACACGTTTCAGAAAGGCGGAGCATAGAGGAGCAACAATAATGTACAGTATGTGGAAAATGTGTTTTTTTGAACCTCGACCCACGTAAACGCATTGCATTACACCAAATACTCAAAATAATGGTCTTTTTAGCAACATCATATGACCCCTTTAACCCCTGTGAGGTGCATGAGCTCAGATCAATGAGGCCTACAATCAATTAATTCCAAAAAATTAACCATAACCTGTGCTAACTGAAAGAAAACAAGTTGATAAAAAGATTGAATCCAAGACTTATATAGTAAGAGTAATAATATAGCATCACAAAAGAAAATCCGTATGCAATTTTGTAGGCCTGTCATTTTCGACAGGGAATGCCGCAAATGTAACAAGGTGGCAAACAATCCCCAAAAAGTGATCAGTTTTAGCAAAATGCCAAGTCAGTAAATCTTAGTCCAATGTCATAACATAAACTAGCATTTCCAGACATTCTCTCTGGGTCAAAATGAACAGAACACAACATGTTAAGTCATTTTTCACCATGTGGTAATTTTTTCATAGTCATATTCACTAAGAAATGTATTATGTTTCTTTAGAAAAAGCTCAATTCGTGTTGTTGTTTTTATCAGAATGGCTAAAAACTCCCGCATGAGTTTAGCTGGCGCCTCAGAGGAGAATTACACCTTCTGCTGGCGTGTCTTCTGTGCGTGGGACTACCTGATTGGGAACCCAGAGGCGGCCGAGAGTAAAGGGGCAGCCATAATCAATAGCATCAGAGTGAGTATCTCCTACATCCAACAGAGCCAAATAAACAATCTGTCCTTGATTCAATTCTCAATGATCATCCAGTTTTAATTCACATCATTGCCTACACAGGAGGTTTATGTTCCACTATTAGTGCTGATTTCTCCAAGGAAAACATGTTATTTGAGTCTCATTTGTGTCATGCTAAATTACAGATATTTCTTTGGAATATCATTCAATTTGTTCATACACAAATGTTGCACAAACTCCCGGTTTTTATTTATATTTTGAATCAGTATTTATTTTTATATTTTCTGTTTTCTTTTTAATTGTAAAGTTTTAGTAATTTAGCAACATTTTGTTGTTTTTGTCTTTTTTTTTTTCATATATACAGTATAAAATATTTATTTTTCTCTATGGTTTTAGTTTTAGATAACTGTAATAACCCTGATGCTAAGTAACCAAAAAAATGTGCTACTGTTTTTAGGAGGCCATTGTAGAAGAGCAAGAAAAGAAGAAAGACACAAGCCTGCAAGTTTTCCTCTTTATTTGAGTTTCCATTATCACCTCAACATAACCCTAAGTGCTGACTAAGTGTTTTCTCCAAGCTCTCTCAGAAGTGCATGTTTAACAGAACTGTCTTTTTAGGGCGGGAATGATCGTATCAGTAAGTGACTTATAGTGATGTGCTGTTTCTCTCTCTATCTGAGGCTGTTGTCACAGCGCCTGTAATGCTTCCTCAGACCACTCTGATTTATACATCTCTTCCCCGTCCAATGCAATCGCAGCAGAACATGCGAAACGGAAAACCATATTTTATACAAACGGCCTTTTACTGCGGGCGGATGACTGCACCTAAATCGCCAGCAGACCTGCTCACACATTAAAGCCGATTAATATGTTGTGGGAATGCGACACCCATGCTCACAGGGTACATGCTAACATTTGTACAGTATCTCTAGATAATTATAGCTAAACTCTACACTTGAATCTAACAAGACCAGGACACATTTCAGCCCAAAATCAAACAATTGAAAGAAGAAATAAATATGTATATTTTGCTTATTTATTTGTTTATTTTATTTATTTATTGCATTATGGAGATTTAACAGGATTTCTGCGGATGTTAAAAAGTCTTAATTTGCCCTTCCTCAAATTGAGGCCGTTAAAAGGTAGCAGAAAGTTTTAAATTCATAAAGTCAGGGCATATTGCATACATTGCAAAAATGAAAATCTTTATTTTTGATTTGTTTTCCAATACAAATATCTCAACGTCCTTAAATCAAGATATATTTACTTCAGATGCAAAATGAAGATATCAAGTCTTATCTTCTGAGAAATTCCAAAAAAAAAAAAAAAAAGTAAGTTTATGTTTGCTTTTATGCTTATGAAAACTTGTTTTCCCTTTAAATTAAGGTGATTTTTCTGCACCCACTGGACAATTTTTTTTTTGATGTTTTTTTTTTTTTTTAAGAAAGACTCCTTATATCATTTTGTTTCTTATATTATCTTACAAAAACCATGAGATATTGAAGTATTTGTGCTTTTGTCTGTGATAAAACTTGTCAGGCCAACTGGGAAATTAAGTGCATCAAGTCGGAAAGGAATTGTTTATTGATAATGTGCTTGCAGCGTTCATCCAATGCCGAATTTTGGAAAAACCTGTTATGATACTAGAAATATACAACCTCCTGAATCAGAAAGACTTTTATTAAAGTAATCTTTTGGGGTTACTGGTCCCTGGCAATAGAAAGTGCACACATTAGTCATAAAGTAAATCAGAATATGATACAATGTGGTTTTCTTATACTTGGCTCTCTATAATAATCGTAGCATTATACAGATGTTACCTAGTTCTAGTTTCAGGTTCCTCAGGTTCCATATCTCTTTGAACTCTTACATAAAATAATTATGAGTGAATAATCGATAGTTCATGTCAATTGATTTGAAAGTAGCCCTGTAAGCGGGTTCATGTACAGTCAGCTGTTCAGCATCGCTAAATAAGTTCCTTTCTTGATGATACAGGATCAGATGTTTGTAGGTGTATCTGACTGTTGTTTCTGTCCCAACAGTGCCGTACTGATCAGTTTGCGGATTCTGGCAAACATTCTGGTGCTGCTGTCTCTGACCGGCAGCATCTACATCATCTACTTCGTGGTGGATCGTTCTCAGAAACTAGAGCAGGAGAAACCAGAGCTAACACTCTGGGAGAAGAACGAGGTACACTTTGAGTTTTTATGTTTTTTTTTATACATTGTCTACAAGTGTACATGAGTACTTGACAAAATATTTCTTCGTGGCCTAGAGGTTAGACAAGTTTTCCGCTCCTTCTCCTTCTTTTTCTATTTCATTCTTATTTTCTTTTTCTTTTTTCTTCATCTTGTGTGGCATCCCAGTTTGCCTCCTTATATTTTGCCCTAAAAGTATGTACCCTTTTTGTGAAGAAAAAGTGCATAGTTTTGAATATGTAGCAGAATAGTATGCAAGCTTTGAGACTACTTGGTCATAATTACATCTTTAACGGAGCACTTAGTTACATGCATCCTGTCACCGTTTAAACTGCCCTGTCAATCATCTTGTCTCAGTTAACAACATCCACATTTCGTTCAATTTAATCTCCTACCATATTGGAGAGAAATGAAGAGGCACGTTGATGATGCATTTAAAATGAATGACCAAACGTATCTTTATAGAAGTCCACAGTGTTGTTGCAGATGAGATATAACATGGATAGCATTATATATATATATATATATATATATATATATATATATATATATATTATCAGGTTAGATATTTATTGTTAATCACTCAAACCCCTTTCTCTACTTGTCTGTTTGTAATTCTAAATGAATCCACATCCAAAGCAGAATGGGTTGTGGGCAATATTGTATGTAAATTGGGATGCAGCATTGTTCTTTTTGTTCTTCTTCTTTTCTAATTATTTAATTACTATTCTTTCTTCTTTTGCTTTTTCTGTTTTTTTTGGGGTTTTTTCTTATGTCTGTCATATCCAGATATTTCATCTAGTGTTAGGGACGATGTGTTGTGTGTTAGAGAAAGATGAGTGATTTTACTGTATGTGTATTGGGTTTCTTCTTTAGGTGAGTGTGGTTGTGTCCCTCATCACAATGATTGCTCCTTCAGCCTTTGAGTTAGTGGCTCAGCTGGAAATGTACCACCCCAGAACGAGTCTCCGCTTCCAGCTTGCCAGGTCTGAAAATCACTCTTTGAACACTCTTGGTGCTCTAGTTTGGCTCTACCTTTTTATATTTTGTTTTTCAAAAGAAAAATATGCCTTTTGTTTAGAGTCTTGGTGTTGTACCTTGGAAACCTCTACAGTTTGATCATTGCCCTCCTGGATAAAGTCAACAGTATGAGCTCTGCTGTGAGTCACAGTTACATTCTTATTGCATTCTCAACCTTTTCTCTAGGGCTACATGATAACCAATCAAATTGAAATCGCAGATTGCAAAGGCTTTGTTTTAATTAAAAAAAAATATGCACTGCAAATAGTGTGGCACAGTGTTTTGTCACACACAATCAACTCATGATCCAGTGTTTTTAGTGTCTCAGAATGGCTCAGTTCGCATTGAAAATGAAGGAATTAGGACAGTCATAAATATTTAGTGTAATTAAATAATAATAATAATTGTTGTTGTTCTTAAATATTTTTTAAATTCTTAAATACTAATACTTAATTTACAGTGAAAGATTAGAATAGTAATATTTATTTTGTCTAATATTTTATGTAATACTAATAGGCCTAATAATAAGTATTATTATGATTATGATTATTATTATTTTATAGTGATATTGATATTTAATCAAAACAATTTGGCCAAATTGTGCAGCACTTTACACAGTACAAACAAGCACTTTTTTTTCCTATCACATTCACAATTTTATCAGAAAAACAATTAGAAAAAAAATGAAATGTTCTTTTCCTAAATCGAGCAGCCATATTTTTTTCTGATGTATTACTCAGCTGTAAATATATAACATGTTTGAATAAATCAAACGATTGATATTTGTGCAGTGAAAATATTCAGGTTTTTACCACCCTTTAGTTAGAAAATTAACTTTATGTAAAAATTAAATTCAACATAACAGAAATAATAAGTAAACAAACAAACCATACATGTTTTGAATAATTTCAGATCACTGGGAGTCCAGGAAACCTGTCTGACTCAACATCATACCTAGCGACGATTTCCCAGCCTGCTGAGGACAACCTATCCACCATCGTCCCGGATATCACAGAGCGGCGTAACAGCACGCTGACCATGACTCTCCTGGACCTCAACAACAGCATGACCACCATCAAGAGCACCGCATCCTCCGCACATCCGATGAGAATGCAGTCTCTGCTAAACCAGACCGTCCTCTATGGGTACAACACCAGATCACAGCAGGACCCCTGCTGGGAAACATATGTCGGCCAGGTACTCGCTCACATGGAAATCATTGCTTAGCAGCAATCTTAGCAGAGCTTTCCTGGTTTCCACACCTGACTGGAGGATAGGAATGAACCCTTCATAGGTGCTAGCTAAAGAATTATCACTTAGCACATTTGTTGACTTCACTGCTGACGTTACCAGTTGGCAGAGCCTTCTGCTTGGTCTTAAAAATGAAACTTGAAAGCAAAATCTTTTAAATCTCTCTTTAATTCTGGTTTTTATTTGGCACAATGCATCATCGTTATATCAAGTAAACTAAATGTTTTCATGACCCTTGTTTCAAACAATTCCTGATATATAAAATAAAGTTCCTCCCTACTTTTGTTCTCAGTGTCTTGAAAATATGGCCAAGTAAAATATCTCTCACAAAATATAGTTATGTACACTGCCATTCAAAAGTTAGTGGGTCGGTAAGATTTTTAATGTTTTTAACAGTAATATTGTGAACTATTATTACAATTTAAAATCACTATTTTCTATTTGAATATATTTTCAAATGCAATTTATTCCTGTGATGCAAAGCTGAATTTTCAGCATCTATTGTCACATGATCCTTCAGAAATCATTCTAATATTCTGATTCATTTATTGTCGTGAATATGGAAAACAGTTGTGCTGCTTAATATTTTAGTGGAAACTGCGATGCCTTTTTGTAGTATTCTTTAATGAATAGAAAGTTCAAAATACCAATGTTAATTTGAAATAGTAATCTCTTATGTATTTTAATCATTTATATAAATGGATTTACTGTCACTTTAGATGAGTTTAAAATGTACTTGCTAAATAAAAGTATTAATTTCTTTCCAAAAAATGACATTTTCTTCCAAGAAAACCCAATAAAAGCTTAAAATATTAGTGTATGTCACAACTGAAAATTCCTTAAATATGAAACAATATATAATATAATAATCCTTTAACCACTATGACACAATCTTGCCTTCGAGTGAACTAATGAAGTATCTCAATTCCTAGCTTCACTGTTATTTATTAACGGCATTATTGTGACAAACAGTGTAAGAATGTTCCCTCTGGAGGAGAGGAATATGGATTGGATACGTGGCTTGAAATATCCAGCCCGGCTTTTATTTAATGAAAGTGCTGTCAGCGCTGACTTTCTCTTGGTTTCAGTCCAATGGACTGATTGAGAGTCCTGCTTGGGGATACTGATGGTCTGCGGAGGGGTAAAATTGCACCCTGCACAAGGAAGGTAAATGCAGACTGTTTATTTTGTTTGTCTTATTTACAGGAGATGTTAAAACTCTCCATCATTGATATGATCTTCACAGTAGCAAGTATCCTGCTCATTGATTTCATCCGTGGACTGGTGGTTCGATACTTGAGTGACTGCTGCTGTTGGGACTTGGAGAGCAAGTTTGTAAGTCGGTCGCTTCTGTTCGAAAACACACTCTCAAAGGTTTTTCAAGTAGATAAATGAGTGATAGATAGACCTGCCTGCCTGGAATCTGCACCTGTTGAAAACATTGGTCACATTTTCAAACACCATCAAAAACTGTGTAGGTCTCCACTTGGGTCACATTGCAAATATTTGTTTACATATTTAACACATTTAAAGCAATGTTCCAGGTTCAATACAAGTTAACGATAAGGTGTGTAACATCTGTGTCGCCAGCAAAACCAAAGAAAATAGCAAAAAAAATTCAAACAGGTTTGAAACAAATATTGAAGAAATGTTTCTATATCTGGTCAGTCAATTAAGTTGGATAAAGCCTTTTAATATTGAAAACATTGCACACATCACTTTTAAGCTTTTTCATTAGCATCTGTGATGTGCTTTTGATTACCACAGGAATATACCTGTTCCTTAAAAAATAACTAATACTTCAGTTTTTTAATACACTTGCAACAGACCCTAGTCATACGAAACTTTCATTTTGATGTAATTGAAAGCAAGGCTAGACGACAATAATTTGTTTGTATTGTTAAAGTGTCTTGTAAATTCTAAATTCTTGTAGACAAAAACTTTTTTTTAAATTAAATCAGGCGTCTGTAGAATTATACTGATTTACTCTGATAAACTGCAGAAAATCATGTGTGCTAATCATATCCTTCTGATATGATTAAAAGCATTATGTTAATTGAAGTGAATTTAGAAGTTGTCATTTTTGTTCTAGATTAGTAACAGGGATTCCCAAACATTTTTTTGTCGCCCAAACCCCTTTGACCTAAAATATTTATTTGAAGTACTTCCTGAAATTTGACATTAATATTTCAGTAATTTAACAACACATTCGCATGTCCACGGTTCTCTAATGTTGATGGTCATAAAAATAACCATAAAAATGTACTTTTTTTTTTTTAGTAAGATTCATTGTCATTGTATTTATTGAAATGCTTTTTAGATTTTAAGATGATTTTAATTATTAACATTTCATCAGCTTGTGAACCAAACCCCAGTTTGGGAAACCCTCTTCTATACCATGCCTTTATAAATTCCCTTTTTAATTAAATTAAATTCCCTTTCCAGCCAGAATATGGTGAATTTAAAATTGCAGAAAATGTTCTTCATCTGATATACAACCAAGGAATGATATGGTAAGTGAGTGATGATTCATCATTTATCAATATATTGTCTAAGATAAGATCATCAGTATAAAAAGAAATGTATCACAATTTTTTCTTACATTTACTGTGACTGCTGTTTATCTCTGATACACACTCCTAATTTAAAATACTGTCTCTCTCTGTGTATATCATTATTATTATATATGAGCTTTCCTATCTATATCTGCAATAAACTCTTCCTGTTCCCGTGGTGCTCTTTACACAGGTCCTCAATGCTCCATTGCCCTCCAGCTTCAGACTGTAATCCTACAATAATGACTTGTCTGAAGCTATAGGTGCACAAGGAGAACTCCTTTAAGATGGGAAATAAATCTTTCCGGTGTCTTTGTCTCTCCCTGTAGGATGGGAGCATTCTTTTCACCCTGTCTGCCCGCCTTTAACGTCCTGAAGCTGATTGGCTTAATGTACCTGCGGAGCTGGGCTGTGCTGACCTGTAATGTTCCCCATCAGCAGGTCTTTAGGGCCTCCAGGTCAGTGAGGCAGAATTAGGTCATTAGAGGTTATACATTCATTTAGAACTAATCTGAGGTCAGTGCTGCACTGTTCCAGTTGCACCAATCTAATGTTTTGATATGAGAATTTACTCAGGCAATTTGGCTTATGAGTGGAGCTGAGCTTGGATAATCTGCCATTATTTGCTTAAACAAAAAAATTAAAATACTGGTTTCATAAATCTTGGGGCTAGTTGAGCAGGTTGATGGTATAGTATTTTAAGTTTTTTTTTTTTTGGTTTTTTTTAATAAAGAAAAAATTTAAATTTTCTACAAATGTGTGGAATTTGGCTGAACATTACTCCTTTCTGTCTTGTAATAATTATACAAACTTTTTTTAATAATATTCATCCCTTGAAAAAAATCATCAGCTCTAAATTGTTGAGTTCAGTCTCAAAAATTGCATGTTTAAATCAAAGAAATGGAAATCATGAAAGTAATAGAAATGTATTGATTAAATCCTCATTTCAGATCAAATGTAAAGGTCATTATAAATCGATTAAATTATTTTATTTAAATATTAAAATTCCTTTTAATGTAAAATTTCTATATTATATATTCCTTCAAATATTAAATATTTATTTAATTGACCTCATATTCCCAGGTTTTGTAATTATTTGTAATAATTAGTATAATTGCTACAAGATCATTCCACACATTTGTAGAAATGTAAAAGTTTCTTTATTAAAAAAATGTAAATACTTAATTCTTTCATTTCATATTGGGATCAAAGTGGTTTAGCCCATCTATGTAAGTATTTTTCATAATTAGTGGTGCTTGCTAAGGTAAGCTAGGGATTTGAATGAACCCCTAAACCAAAGTGGATGTAAGTAATCAGTGGACGTGAATAATCAACGTATAATAATCCGATATCCAGAATACTAAAATTGCACACATTATGATAGATAGGTGCATTTAAAATACTGAAGGAGCTTTGTTTGATTTATTTTAATCATCAAATCCCTTTTA
The DNA here is from genome assembly GCF_012432095.1 of Onychostoma macrolepis. Taxonomy (NCBI): domain Eukaryota; kingdom Metazoa; phylum Chordata; class Actinopteri; order Cypriniformes; family Cyprinidae; genus Onychostoma; species Onychostoma macrolepis. The sequence continues at coordinate 41,204,823 of NC_081161.1, forward strand.
ATACTTAATGTTTGCAGTTGACATTTAATATTCAGTGTGTGTAAGTTGCAGCTCTTGGCCTTTGATGTTTTCCTATATTTGACACAGCACACACTTGTAGGCAGGAAGAGGCAGCCTGCCAAAACAGAGCTGACATCAACACTAAAGCACAGACCACTTTAAATGAAGCACTGACAGTGGCAGAAAAGAATCTATAAATAGATATATTCAGCATTTCTACATTTGCACTGCAAGGCTTGCACAGACACCATATTTTGAAGCATAATCAGTTTTTGTCCTGTTTGATTACATTCACTTTAAACTGTGTTGACATTAATACCTTGGCAAGGCATGTTAGGCTGTTATAGCTTTGGATAAAACCGTATACCAAATGCATATTAATCGAAATGTAAACATAAAATATATTCTGATTAGCTGGTGAACTGTGTTGCATTTTACATTCAGTTTGGACAAAAAAAGTGCTTATTCTTATAATCGTATAGCATTGCATATGGTTAGTGTACAGAGTTAGTCAAATCGACCCTTAACCTAAACTGAGGCTTTTGTCAAATGTAGATTGAATTACAAAAAAGAACTGTTATTTCTACATCTTTCTTACTTGAAAACATCCCCAGCCTGTTTCTAGTTTAGTTTAGTTTTATTTAAAGTTTGACATGACAGGATATTGCAGCACAAAACCCTGAAATGTGTCAAACATACACATACTCCAAGACTTCTGTGTGTGTGTGTGTATGTATGTATTTATATATATATATATATATATATATATATATATATATATAAATTTAAAATACTATATATATACACACACACACACTAATAACACAGATTCACAGAAAAGGCATCCTAATCAAGGACCTGTGAGTTATCTATACAACAATTTTAGAGCATGGGGAATAAAGGCGAGTTCATGACGTTTAGTCTTACTCCTGGGTACAACAAATGTCTTGTGCCGCCAAAGAGAATAAGTAGGTGTTGGAGCCATAGGCAGGAAACAATGCAGTGGTGAAGAACTGTCCTTGTTGTTTTAGTAAGAGTACATATGGTGGCTTCCTCACGCCTCTCACTCAGTGTTGGGAGAGTTGAAGTCGGAATGCCTGTTATCCTACAGCATCGCTTTTGGATCCTCTCTAACTCATCAGAGAGACCTTTAGGTAGACCACCCCATACTGGACTAGCATACTCGAGAACTGGCCGTATAAAAGTCAAGTATACTTGCACTAAAACATCACAAGGAAGACCCGCTTTTTTTGCAGCGCAAAGATAGTATATTCTGGGGCGCACCTTCGAAATCATGTACTTAATCTGGGCATCCCCGTGACAAGTCAGAGGATATTTGAACTGCAAGCAATTTAAAGGTGGAAACTCTACTAATTGCATGTCCTGAGATAACAGGAGAGGGAGGGGAGGGAATGTTGTCCTCTCTCCTGGCACTAATTACCAAGTCCACAGTCTTAGCTTCATTCATTGCCAATGTAAATTCCTGTCCCCATTCCACTACAGAATCCAAGGCCTTCTGAGTGAGTCCAAGTAAATATCCCATTAGAAACTCTGTGATTGTTAGATCATCAGCATATTTCACAGGTATTACCGAAAGAGGCAAATATGAATCCAGGCTATTTATGCAAATGACAAAAAGCAGAGGGAATATAAGTTCCCCTTGAGGAACACCAGCTGGAACTGGAAAGGAGTTACACACACAGGAGCCCCACTTCACCCTCTTCTCTCTGTTACTCAGATGGCTCCTTACAATAAGCCAAAGGGGTCTTCTGACTTGCAAGTCAGCTAAGGAATGTAGCAGTCGACAATGTCCAATTGTGTCAAAAGCTCGAGTGAAGTCAACAAAAACAGCATGTATATCCATTTTAGGGGAGCTGTTAAGTGCTTCATGCCAGTGCTGCAGAATTTGAATCAAGGCAGTGCCAGTTGATCTGTTCCTCATAAAGCCGTGTTGTGATGGTTCGATCTTAGTAACTGTATCCTCCAGAATGGCATCTCTGAGGATTCCTTCAAACACTTTTCCAACACAGCTGAGTAGTGAGATCTGGCGATAATCTGCTGGAAAACTAGGCTTTGCTTTTTTAGGAACAGCTTTGACAATAGCCTCCTTCCATTGTTTTGGAAAAATGTTATGCTGGATGCATGTATTGAAGATGTCACATAACACCGGTGCTAGCTCTTCATGAAAAGTCTTTAGCACCCAAGGAGGAACGCAGTCGGGACCAGCAGCCTTGGCTGCATTCACTTTACGGATTCTAGTCTTAACTTGTCCTGTACTCAGAGGAGGTACACTACAATTTGACAACTTGCAGGTAACTTCATCCTCAGACAAAGAAATGTGGCTCGCATAATTCCACAAAGAAGCAAAGTGCCTATAGAGTGTCACACTCACGTTGCATGATGTTTTGATCCTGAGACACCATGTCACTCTTATCTCCTTCCGTCCCCATTAAATTTTTCACTGACTTAAACCATGTTTTGGCTTGGAGCATCGCAGTTCCTCCACCTCATGCTGGTAATATTGTTTCTTTGCGTTGATTTTTTTGGCAATGATTGATTTTTAACTTCCTATAAGAGGTTTTGTCGCCAGAACAAAAAGCACACTGTCTATCTTTTATCAGATCTTTAATTTGAACAGTCATCCAAGGCTTATCTGTGGTGTTTGTGACAGAGACTTTCTTTAATGGAACTGTTTTATCCAAGATAGATATGATAGTGGAAGTAAAGACACCAACCTTGGCCTCAGGATCCATAGCTTCGTGAATATGAGAAAAATCAGTAGTGTTCATAAGGAGGCCCAGTTCCCTGATTGTCTCAGGAGTACGTATTCTGTAACAAAAAAAAAATGTTTAATAGACTTGGTGGGCCAGTTTCCTGCATTTAGCAAGATAGTCTGATGGTCAGACGAGCCAACAGGAGGCAAATGTTCTGGTGTCTGATACATGGAGGAAATATTGGTAAATATAGAGTCTAGTTGACTAGCCTTTCTTGTTGCTCCAGCCACGATTTGTTTCAAACCATGTCTGCTGCAGATGGTTTCATACTTGTACTTATTTGTATCACCAAGTATGACAATTGCAGCCTGTTGGTAGTTACATTCAATATATCTGAGACAACTATCCAAATACTGTGAGAATAGTAAATCAGGTTGGGCTGTTGCAGAAGAGCGTGGTGGAAAATATAGCACAGCAGCAATAATACAACTTAACCCTCGAGGAAGATGACTGGGACATAACCAGACCCACAAAGCTTCATGCTCTTCCTCTTCTAGATGAGTCAGTCGAATTTGTTTGATGGTATTACAAACATACAAGGCAACTCCTCCTCCCCCACCTCCCTTGCGATCCCGCCGATGTATTGTATATCCGGGAAAAGTTACAATTGAATCTGGGATACCATCATTTAGCCAAGTCTCTGAAACAGCGACAACTGCTGAGTTATTATTCAGTGCTTCACTGCAGCTCATCACATTTGTGGCGTAAAGAATGCACATTAGAAAGGAGAAAACCAGGCATAGATGGTATTGACTTGCGTTGGTTTATCTTGATATGAATTAAGTTCTTGGGTTGGTAGCAACAGTCAGATAAAAACATTCAGTTTGCCCAGTCTTTTAATATCCACAGCAGTTCCACAAGAAGTAGGGCGATTTCCAACAATTGTACATATTGAATGAATATAATTTCTTACTTTCTTACCCCTTGGGCGAGATCTGAGTCGAAGAATCCCATTTAACTGCAGGATGTTCTTAACTTAAGGAGCTAAGGAGATGCACATCTTCTCAGACTTCTTAAAAAATGGAAATCACTTAAATGTCCAGGTTATGCCATTGTAAGGAGAAGAAGGAAACAATTACTTGAAGATGGTTTCCTCAATAGTTTCTTATCATCCACCCAGCTGTAGAAGAGTAGGCCGCATACCAAAATCCATCCAAAATCTCCCAGAAATAAATCCATCCACATGTCCTAACTCCCAATATAGCAATATAATCATACAAGTAAATGATCTATCCGTGCATTTCCAAACTATATTAAGTTAAAATTGTTTAAAAAGCTAAAAAGACCCGACTGCCAAACAGCTCAACATTCATGCGGCTGCCCTTAAAAGCACCACCTAGCTATCTCCATGTTTCCTTTGGAAAAAAATGAGGAGTGTAAATTCCTCTGACAAGAGCTGCAATGTGAAACAATTTAGCTTTTTACGAGCTGTGAGATTAATTTAAAGTCAGCCAGCATTCAGTGTCTCTCTGAACGTAACACTTTTGTTCTCTGCTTGACTGAATTCAAATCCCTCTCATTTTCCAGTGTGGTGAGTACAGAGATAACAGTGGATACTTCAGTGTGACAAGCAACTGGGTTGGTCAAAGCATCAGTCTCGCTCTCCCTTTCAGATTTATGTAATTGCATCTTCATCGTAGCTTTATCAGTCAGTCGCAGATGTGAGGCGAAACATTACCGTGTAGACTAAGCGTATTTCATCTTCAGTGCTGTGTTTTATATGATAAAAAGGAATCGTCCCACTGCAGGCGGGGAGTGTGTAACTTATCAGATATTATCAGTTTCATTGTCAACCTGAGTGAATTCAAAGTAGATTACGGTTTTTAATTTAATTTTTTTTTCCCCCCAGATCAAATAACTTCTATCTGGCGATGCTTCTCTTCATGCTTTTCCTGTGTATGTTACCGACCATTTTTGCCATTGTGAGGTACCGGCCGTCTCAGTACTGTGGACCGTTCAGGTAAATAAAACTGTCCTGTGTGGGGCTGCATTTAAATCTAATCTCTTTTAAGGTGATGTGTATAATTTTTTGAATGTTGAAATACTCTGTGGAGACACCTATGAGTAAGTCATTTGTGGTTGAATAGGCCGACACAGCAATACTGACTCAAACAATGGTGTGAGTTTTTATCACTATTTTTGCAATTTTGTTTGGTAGCACTAATGGAAATGCAAAGAAACCATACAGTATACACTACATTTCAATATACTATAGTTGCATATAGTTGCATTTTGAACAACACATATTTCACACGTTAAATACGCATATTTAACGCATGAAAAATCAGTGCGTTAAATACGCGTATTCAGTGTGTCAAATGCACGTGAAATACGTGTTAAATACGCGTTAAAAATCAGTTTGAACGGGTCAATGTCATTGGCTGCTGACGACTTGGGTCAAACCATTTATTTGAGCTTAGGGGGGTGTACCATTCATAGACCATTCCTACCACCATTTAACATGCTATAGATCAGCTTATTCAGCCTAATTATTTTGTCTTTTGTCTTTTTTTCCCTTTTCTTTTTGTGTATAGCTTATAGAAATAATATATTTAAATTGCTGTTTTAGAAAATATTACATAAAAATAACATTTCCTCATTTTTCTCCACTCATGCTTTTTTTGTTAATCAGTTAATGGTTTGACCCAAGTCTTCAGCAGCCAATGACATTGACCCATTCAAACTGATTTCACGTATTTCACATGTATTTAATACGTTGAATACGCGTATTTAACGCGCTGATTGTTCATGTGTTAAATACGCGTATTTAACGCATGAAATACGTGTTGTTAACACGTTAAATACGCACGCTGTAGTCTGTATCATTTCATATCAACGCACGAAATAAACTACGTGCATTCAATGTCGCTGGTCAGTTAAGTCATGAAGTTACCAAAAAGGCGATTAAAGCTGCCTTAAAACTGTGCGTGCATGTAATATATTTTATATGAGTTCATAGAACATGTCTGAAATGGTTTTCAAAACTGTCCTGGAGCAGCCCAGCACTGTCTCACTCATCTAACACACCCGATTCAACTCGTCAGCTCATTAATAGCGACTTTATGACCTGAAGTGTGTCTGAAATTGTGAAAAGAGTTGAGAGAAAATATGATGTGTGTCAGATCTGCGTCACGTTCAGCAGCAGCAGCTCTTAAAGAAATAATAGCCAAAATAACCAGCTGCTTTGATGTCTGTTAACCAAATGACAAAGAAAAAAAAAAGAGGAAAAAATTACTTTTATAGCTTCAATGATTCATCTATATTTAATTTAGTATTCAGTTTTTGATAATTTCAATTTCTGCTGAAGGGCACAGGTAAATATGACATTTATTATAATAGGTTTATATGAAGAATGTTTTAAGTTCACTTAAATTAGAAGTTGTTTTTTAAAAGTTTAATAAATGTTAAAATTGATAGCTCTCAATTATACTGTAATGTTGAATGGCTATAGTCAATAGGTAAATATGGGGGGGGGGGGGATTTTATAGAGAAATCAGTATTGGTATCAATGATGATCAATGAAATCAGTATTAAAAAAATATACTGTCTTTATGTTGTTTGTACATTAATTTGAAGATTGAATGTTAAATTATTGCTATATAAAAGTATATTTAAAAACTTTAATGTTAGGTGGGATTAATTGCGATTAATTTCAGAAAAATTTGCGATTTAATTAGTAAATTTATTTTTTAAGCGATTGACAACACTTATATATATATATATATATATATATATATATATACAGTCATGGCCAAAAATATCGGCACCCTTGGTAAATATGATCAAAGAAGGCTGTGAAAATGAATCTGCATTGTTAATCATTTTGATCTTTTATTTAAAAAAATCACAAATATCTAACCTTTCATTGGATAATAAGAATTTAAAATGAGGGGAAATGTCATTATGAAATAAATGTTTTTCTCAAATACACGTTGGACACATTACCCCTAGAAATTCTTATGAGTAAAATATCTCTGAAGTATATTCCCATTCATATTCACAATTTTGAGCACTCCAGGGTGATTATGAACATGAAATTATCCAGCCATGGCTTCCTGTTTCACAGAAATATAAATAGGAGGGAAAACAAAGCCCAAATTCCCTTAATCATCCATCACAATGAGAAAAACCAAAGAATATATTTCTGATGTACAGCAAAAGATAACTGAGCTTCACAAATTAGTGAAGTGGCTTTAAGAAAAGAGCTAGAGCAGTGAAAATTCCCATTTCCACCATCAGGGCAATAATTAAGAATTTTCAATCAACATAAAATGTTACAAAATTGCCTGGAAGAGGACGTGTGTCTATATCGTCCTAATGCACGGTGAGAAGGAGAGTTTGAGTGGCTAAAGACGGCTAAAGACTCTCCAAGGAGTCTTTATATATATATATTAGTCAAACAGCACCTACATCACCACATGTTGTTTGGGAGGGTTTCAAGAAAAATTCTCCTCGCTCATCCAAAAACAAACTCCAGCATATTCAGTTATCAGACACGACTGGAACTTCAAATGGGACTGGCTTCTATGGTCAGATGCAACTAAAAAATGAGCTTTTTAGCAGCAAACACTCAAGATGGGTTTGGTGAACACAGGGATAAAAAGTACCCCATGTGTACAATGAAATATTGAAATATATTGAAATATACTGCTGTATTTTTGATGTTGTGGGCCTATATTTCTGCTGGAGGTCCTGGATATCTTGTTTAGACACATGGCATCATGGATTCTATCAAATACCAACAGATAAAAAATCAAGTGACTGACTCTGTTGGAAATCTTATAATGGGCCATGTTTGGATCTTCCAACCGTACAATAATCCAAACACAAACCTCAAAAACAACACAAAAATGGGTCACTGAGCACAAAACCAAGCTTCTGCTGGTCATTCCAGTCCTCTGACCTGAACCCTGTAGAAAATGAGTGGGTGAACTGAAGAGAAGAAGCACCAACATAGAGCTGGGAATCTAAAGGGTCTGGAGTGATTCTGGATGAAGGAATGGTCTCTGATCTCTTGTCAGGTGTTCTCTAACCTCATCAGGCATTATAGGAGAAAATTTAGAGCTGTTAAACTGGCAAATGGAGGTTTCAAAAAGTATTGAATAAAAGGGTGCCGTTAATTGTGGCCAATGTGTATTAGAGAAAAACATTTATTTCATAATGATATTTCCCCCCATTTAAAATTCTTATTATCCAATGAAAGGTTAGATTTTTGTGCATTTTTAAAAAAAATAAAAGATCAAAAGGATTAACAATGCAGATTCATTTTCACAGCCTCCTTTGATCATATTTACCAAGGGTGCCGATATTTTTGGCCATGACTGTATGACTGTAATTAAAAATTAATAAACTAGTTATACTAAAATAACATCGCCCCTGCGATTAATAACAAATGCTTACAATCAACAGATCATGTGCAAAATAAATCCATGTGATCAGACTTGTCTGGGGCCGGTTGCACCAGCTAGACGTAAAAAAGCTGGGTGTAAGCCCTACGCTGGGCTTTGCAACGCCCAGCTTTACGATAAATATTTACACCTGTTGCACCAACTAAAACTACGATCAGGCGCAGCTAAGCCCGGTGTAGATGATGCGCGTCCACGCTGACACATTCTCCCGCAGTTATAGATATAGCTGAGACGACGTTCACGCTGCAATGGCAACAACTACTAATATAGAACTGAATTGCTCAAGACATCATAACAAGTGAAGCCACCGCGCCATGATTTCATTGAGTAAACATTTTCTAACAAGTCCGCATTTTTATATAGTCTCCCTGCATGTTCCCATGACAGATTTCTTTAAACAAACATTAAAAATGAAGGCGGCAGGTTAAGTAAAATATAATGAATGCAATACAAGGCTTCTTTCTAGTTATTTTTTTCTAGCTGACAATCGAGGTTATATGTACAATGCATGTCTTTCCTGAGGTAGCCAAATGTGACTTTACGTGACGTCTTTCTGTGGCTGGAAAACCACATTTATAGTTTGTATTTTGTGATAAAACTGACAGAGTTTGAAAGCTGATACTTTTATCTCTGATTAAAAACAACAAAGCACAAACTTACTGTCATTATTGAATGGCAGGCACGCTACAATGGAATTAAAGACGTGAAATATTTCCAAGCATACTGTCCTTCCAAGCAAGATGTGGAATGGTAGGCTACATTTCTTTTAATAATCCCAGATCATATGTAATATTTTACTGTATAATTACAAGATGTGCATTTTTTTATTATTATTAGTTCAATTACTGTCGACAGAGTGTTATAGTCAACACCGAGCTCCGCGACTGATATCGCTTATCCTGCCTGAAAAGACCATAAACATTGCAGTTCACGTCTGCAGTAATAATTAACTAACATACATGAATCCTAAAAACTAATAATGTCCGAGCAAATCATGAGTTTTCACTTTACACCTACCTTTGACTAGGCGTAAGATTTAGTGTCAGACGTAGCACTACGCCGAGATGGTGCAACGGGTATAAATTCTACGCATGACTTAATGCGCATTTTATGTCCAGCCTAGCCTTACGACCGGGTGTACGTCCAGCTGGTGCAACCGGCCCCTGATGCCTAGTATACTTTAGGTTATCTTACTAACTACACAGCTACGTTCAAAATAAATGAATAAATGCACATGAAATTTATTTGAGTTGAAATTAATTTAAAATGTGACCAGCACCAATATTTAGAAAATAATTTGCCTGCTTCATACAGTTTAGCATCACTTATACAAAAATATTGCACCGCAAAATGATTTACCATTCAGATTCAAATATTAGCGCAGTATAAGAATTGTTTAAAATTTGCATTAAAGTGCACAGCTGCATTTCTTCACATCTCCTCTGCTGCTCTGTAGTGGACAGGAGAAGATTTATGACATCATCTCCGAAACCATTGCCAATGACTTTCCGCTGTGGTTCAGTAAGGTGATGAGTTACGTCACCAGTCCTGTGGTGGTGCTGCCCGCTCTGCTGCTACTCTTGTAAGTACTTCTCTCTGGCCTTAATTACAACCGAGAAAATAACTAGAAAAAGCCAGTCTTACAAACAACAAACAGATGTTGGCTTGACAAAGTTTTATCTGAAAGATTAGCTTCTTCTTAGAATGTTGTGTTTGTTATGCATGGCTAAGTGGTTACTAAGGTGTTTTAGGACATCTCAAAAGTCTCTTTTATTCACCAAGGCTGCGCTTATTTGATCACAAATAGAGTAAAAAGAGAAATATTGTCAAATACTATTAGAATTTAAAATAACTGTTTTCTACTGCAGTATATTTTAAAATGTAATTTATTCCTGTGACGCAAAGCTGATTTTTCAGCATCATCACTCCAGTCTTCACTGTCACATAATTCTTCAGAAATCATTCTTATATATACAGTACTGTGCAAAAGTCTTAGGCCACTAGTATTTTCACCAGCTAAAAATGGTTTAAAGTCAGTTATTTCTATCTTTTGCTGTAGTGTGTCAGTAGGAAATATCAGTTTACATTTCCAAACATTAATTTTGCCGTTAATTGTAATAATCGAGTGAGGTCTTTGTTTGCTCCACACAGAGATCAGATCTGATCATCATCCAGTCTGTCTATATGTGCTTCAAGAGACCTACCTACAAAGCCTACTGTTAAAAGTTTCAGGCACTTGTTTAAAAATACTGTAAAATGAGGATGTTAGTTAACTTCTATTAACTAAATTAAATCAGCATTTGGTGTGTCCATCCTTTGCGTTTAAAGCAGCTTTTGCCCTCGGTGCACTTGCACATAGTTTTTAGCTTTGCAGGTAGATTTCTTGAAGCATCTTGAAGACGTTGCCACAGTTCTTCTGGATTTAGTCTCAGATTGTTCTGTTTCTTCATGTGATTCCAGACAGACTGGATGATGATCAGATCAGATCTCTGTGTGGAGCAAACAAAGATCGCTGTCATTTTTGATCAGTTGAATGTGTCCTTGCTGACAACTATTTAAAAAATAAATAAACAGAAAATACTGACATTATGTAATGTTGGTGCTTTTCATAGTCTGCTGTAGGAAAAACACAGGTTGATTCAATTAAGGAAGAGCATAGCTTCATTGCTGCTGAGTTTGGAGGAGGATGTAGACTAAAAATGTTAGGAGTTACATTTCAAAGTTTTGGCCTTGGTTAGAGAGTTCGACATTGGCGATAAAAAGTCCTTACCCCTGTATGTACAATATCAGCATGTTGGTTTTGTCAAGCCAACATAATTCGACCAGGCGAGCAGTACAAATGCCTTCAGTTACTCAACCTTGTGCTGTTCGTCACTGTCTCTTTCAGCATGCTGATCTACTACCTCCAGTCCATCGCTAGATCACTCAAAGTCACCAACAGCCAGCTGAGACTGCAGCTGCAGACCGTAAGTACTCGAAACTGAATATCATCATGATGTATTTCAGTTCATTTAACAGATCCATGATTTACAATAAGGACCCCAAGCGAAACAGGATGAGGTCTTTGGATTTCATATAATCTCATTTCTCCAGCAGTTTATTTTATAACGCTAATTAAATCTCCTGTTGCAGGAGAGGACAGACGACAAGAAGAAAGTATTTCAGTTAGCTGCAGGTACTTTGTCTATAAACTATCTTCATTACGAATACAAGAGAACGTTTCGGGCCCATTTCAGGCTGCTGAGCAGTAATGGCCAAAGTTATGTACTCACAATATATAACGTCATAAGGCAATATCAGCTTGTCACCAGTTGGCTGGACATTTGGGTGTGTAAATGTGTGATTTACAGCATGTCTGCAGCCACCTGAGGGCAGCGATAAAAAGCCGGAACAAGAGAGCGACATTACTAGTATGGAGTCGTCTGCCCGCTCCGCCTCTCCTCCACGCCGCAACGGTAGCGTCACCAACTTCGAATCTCCCATCCGCCATGGCAACAGCATCCGGACCATAACGCAGTCGGCTTCAAGGCCGGACATCCCTAGAGCCGCCGGAGCGACACGGAGCCCCCCTGTTCCTGTGCGGCAGAAACACAAAGCAGAGCCTGTGGCCAGTAGGTCTGTGCTGATCTGTGACTTTATATTTGACTGCTGCTTAGCTGCCATACATCTGCAGTTCATGAAGCTTCACTGCCCTCCATTTCTGCCCATGTAGTGCTTTCAGAATGTACAGCAGCCCCTCAGTTCCTCAAAGACAAGTACGACGAGTGGAGTACATACCCGTCAGGTTTGGTATATTCATGAAGTTTGATTATGCATAAACATAATTCTGTAATCTTGTTTTTACCTATGATGGTAATCTATTAAAGCAGTGTTCCAGAATTCAATACAAATGAAGCTCTTTCAACAGCATTTGTGGCATAATGTAGATTACTGCAGAAAATAATATCTCTCCTCATTTTTTAAAGGTAAAAATAACGATTACAGTTGTGTTGTAACTAAAATTAAAACTATTAAAATATTTTTGTAAATTGAAATAAAGCTGAAATTATAAATACTGAATAAAAAACAAACTTAAATACAGAGGAGAAAAAAATTATTTGATCCCCTGCTGATTTTGTACGTTTGCCCACTGACAAAGAAATGATCAGTCTATAATTTTAATGGTAGGTTTATTTGAACAGTGAGAGACAGAATAACAACAAAAAAAATCCAGAAAAACACATTTTCAAAAAAGTTATAAATTGATTTGCAGGTATTAAAAATATTTGACCCCTTCGCAAAACATGAGTTAGTACTTGGTGGCAAAACTCTTGTTGGCAATCACAGAGGTCAGACGTTTCTTGTAGTTGGCCGCCAGGTTTGCACACATCTCAGGAGGGATTTTGTCCCACTCCTCTTTGCAGATCCTCTCCAAGTCATTAAGGTTTTGAGGCTGACGTTTGGCAACTCCAACCTTCAGCTCCCTCCACAGATTTTCTATGGGATTAAGGTCTGGAGGAGGCTGGCTAGGCCACTTCAGGACCTTAATGTGCTTCTTCTTGAACCACTCCTTCGTTGCCTTGGCCGTGTGTTTTGGGTCATTGTCATGCTGGAATACCCATCCTCGACCCATTTTCAATGCCCTGGCTGGCTTCAGTGCCCTGGCCCTGACGGTACATGGCCCTGTCCATCGTCCCTTTGATGCGGTGCAGTTGTCCTGTCCCCTTAGCAGAAAAACACCCCCGAAGCATAATGTTTCCACCTCCATGTTTGACGGTGGGGATGGTGTTCTTGGGGAACATAGGCAGCATTCCTCCTTCTCCAAACACGGCGAGTTGAGTTGATGCAAAAGAGCTGGATTTTGGTCTCATCTGACCACAACACTTTCACCCAGTTCTCCTCCAAATCATTGGCAAACTTCAGTCGGGCTGTACATGTGCTTTCGTGAGCAGGGGGACCTTGCGGGCGCTGCAGGATTTCAGTCCTTCACGGCGTAGTGTGTTACCAATTGGTCCCAGCTGCCTTGAGATCATTGACAGGATCCTCCCGTGTAGTTCTGGGCTGATTCCTCACCGTTCTCATGATCATTGAAACTCCACGAGATGAGATCTTGCATGGAGCCCCAGACCGAGGGAGATTGACAGTTATTAAGTGTTTTTTCCATTTGTGAATAATCACACCAACTGTTATCACCTTCTCACCAAGCTGCTTGCCGATGGTCTTGAAGCCCATTCCAGCCTTGTGTAGGTCTACAATCTTGTCCCTGACATCCTTGGACAGCTCTTTGGTCTTGGCCATGGTGGAGAGTTTGGAATCTGATTGATTGATTGCTTCTGTGGACAGGTTGTCTTTTGTACAGGTAACAAACTGATTAGGAGCACTCCCTTTAAGAGACTGCTCCTAATCTCATCTCCTTACATGTATAAAAGACACCTTGGAGCCAGAAATCCTGCTGATTGGTAGGGGGTCAAATACTTATTTGACTCATTAAAATGCAAATCAATTTATAACTTTTTTGAAATGCGTTTTTTTGTATTCGGATTGGATTTTTTTCTCACTGTTCAAATAAACCTACCAATTAAAATTATAGACTGATTATTTCTTTGTCAGTGGGCAAACGTACAAAATCAGCAGGGGATCAAATAATCTACCCCCCCCCCCCCCCTTTACATACTTTATTTTGGTTAGTTTAAGTTGAAAAACTAATTTTTCAAACTGAAATAAAGCCAAATAAAAACATTAAAAATAATAAAAATGACAAAATCACGTAAAATTTATTAAAACTAAAATTAAAATACTGAACAAAAATGAATGCTAATTTCCCCCCCCCCCCAAAAAAAAATACTATAACAGTATATAAATAATACTAAAATAAAACTGGATTACAGTAAGGTGGGTAAAGTAAAATACTACGCTTGAAACACTGTTTCAAAAGCACAGCCACTATATTCAAATATTATAGGTTTTGACAGTGTAAGACTGTGACAGAAGCACTTGCTGATGCTGAAGTAATTTATCCAAATATTGAATATGTCATACTGTGTAACTTCAGCTTGATATGCATAAGGATGCATAAAGCAACTGCACTGCAGGAATTATTTCTGAAATTCATAACCAGAAGTTCATCCACATAGAAAATTAGTCCCAGCTCAAAAAGTATAATTTAGACTGCTTTACTGACCAAACAAATAACTGCAGTAAACACTTTCTGAATAATTAATGTTAAGTGCTTTAACGAAATACTAACTTTATATTCCTGCTTTTAAACCCTTCAGAACATTGGCTTGCTTGACTTAAATTGTTTATGCGCATTACTGTAAATGTGCTTTTTTTAATTTATTTATTTTTTAAACTGAGGTACAAGTCAAATAATCATTCTCTCTTTCTATACTTTTCTGCATTTGATGTTATACTTGCATTATACTTGGCACTGTGCGTCTCATGAAGCATTGACATTGCTTGTGATGTTCTTTGTAGGTCGCTTTGGATAAAAGTGTTTGCTAAAAGAATAAATGTAAATATAGATGCTGTTCAAAGAGCTTCACTTAAAAAAAAACTAACTTAAATATCTATCTGTACCTTATTTATATTGCTCTATCATATCAGCAGATAGGGTCATTAGTGCTTGCAATTTGAGTGTAAAACGTCATTTGGCTTTACCTTTCATTTCATAAAATGCAATGCACTTCATACTACTTAATTAAAGGAACTATTCACTAAAACTGAAAACATAGTCATCATTTACTCACTCTCATGTCATTCCAACCCTACATTTATTTTACTTTTTCTGTGAAACACAAAGTGAGCTCTTAAGAAGAATGTGGGCAGATTGCTTTTATGGTGCTTTTAGTCCTTGACGGTATAAATCACCATCCATTTTTTTGCTTAACATCTCCTTTTTGTTTCACAAGAGAAAGAACAATAAAGGTTTTGGAACTACTTGGTAAATGATAAAAAAAGAACTGCAGCTTTGGTTTAACTGTTCCTTTAACATAAATTGCAAGCTGCATCATAAAGGTCTGTTTCTTGAGCTTATAAAAGGTAGGGTGAATATGTGCAAGCATAGGCTACATATTCATTTCACATGTTGCATTCTCTGATATCTAGGCATTCTGGGTGCTTGGGCAGCACCAGCGGTTCCTCCCGCTCCAAGTCCTACCACAACATGGCCTACAACCCATGTGCACGGTATGCCGAGAACATCCACTCCGATCCGCTGTTTCGGAAGACCCTCCGGGCCATGCGCACCGAGCCCGGCGTAATCACGGCTCAGAGCTATGCGGGCCGCCGGGCACATACGACACGCTACGTCATCGTCAACGAACACGAAGCTCGCAAGAAGCTCATGCGCTCAAATACACGCATACAGAGACATTACCGCCTCACGGACGAACCGACGGAGATCGTAGAGCTTTATCCACGCAACGTGAAGTGCTACATTCCTCGTACTCCTCACCGAAGCCACCAGCCACACCTCAGCGAGGAAGAGGAGGAGGAGGAAGAGGAAGATCCGAAGAGCAGCACAAGGAGGGTGTTGTCCAAACAGTCGAACCGTCCAACATCACTCTCGGATATCCATCAGACCGCACGATTCTACATTGGCGATACAATAAACAGTCAGTTGTCTATGGAGCAGGGTTTATACGCCGATGAAGAAGAGGACGATCAAGAAGACGATTGGGTGAATGACCCTCAAACAAACATCCGAGGCCCAGAGTCGGTTCACAGGTACGGCGAACCATACGTCAAGCCCAAGACCAAGCATAAAGTGGAGCCGTCGCTGACAGAGTCGGATTCTGCATCGCTGGCGTCCAGTAGTGACCAACAAAACAGCAGCACTGACCAGTACATCCAAGTCATTCACAACAAAGAGAAGTACCTGAAGTCCAGCGCCAAGCTGACCAAAAAAAAATCCAAGAACCGCGTTAAACTCAATGTGTCTGGTACTAATGATCTTGTCTGCTCTAACGTTTAACCTGTTTAGAGCTGAGATTATGGCTCTGTTCGAAAACACTGGTAAGATGTCTACGTAGGAAGCATTTTAGGTGTACACCAACACCAAGTGTGTTTCAAAAGTTGCATTATCCTGCCTTCTAAAATCTGGAATGCATTACACAGCTTTTAAAATCAGATTTGAAA
Source organism: Onychostoma macrolepis (assembly GCF_012432095.1). NCBI lineage: Eukaryota > Metazoa > Chordata > Actinopteri > Cypriniformes > Cyprinidae > Onychostoma > Onychostoma macrolepis. The sequence goes on from NC_081161.1 coordinate 41,221,123, forward strand.
ACACTAGGCATCATACATGATCTGATGACTTTTCGGTTGTTCCTAGTTGATGCTTGGAGACGTGACAAATGAAAACAACAGGTGTTCTAAAATTGGCTAAAAATATCAAACACGTTTGATATCCTCCAGCTGGATAGAATCAGGTGGAGCATCATACACTACGCAATGTTGTGAACTCTGACTGCCCAAAATCTGCAGAATGACTCTGAATCTCAGCAACTAGCATAAGCTTGTTCAGGGCAAAAAATCTGGGCAAAACTCCTGTAGTGTAATCTAGCCTTGAAATGCTGCCTTCTGGCCAAATTGTAATGCAGCTTCATATGCATCCTATACCAGAATGCATATTCCAAACAACTTGGATTCTCCCATAGATATGCATACATAGATGTTTTATTAGTAGCTGATTCTTTGGGCCACTATATGTAAGCCGCCCACCATATTGGAATGGTCAAAGCTGGTCTGTGAACACTTGAGAGCAAGTTGACTGTGCGTCTGCAACCATTGTTGTACGCGTGTATGAATATCTATATCTGCAATAGACTTCAGCAGATGATTTTGCTGAACTAATACAATACAAGCAGATGAAGCCATTAGCTAACACAGCATTAAAAACTTACTATAGTTTAAAAACCTGTAATATTGAGTTAATACGTATTAAAAACACAAGCCAACACATTCTCCCTTATGAAAGTTTATCCCATTTCTTCAGGAATTTTGGCAGTTTTTACAGCCAGAGGCTGCGCAATGTTGTGGCATCTTGGAAAATTCATTGATTTTTTTTACTGTAAGTGATGGCACAGTGACCGTTCCAAGATGGTGGACACATTGACGTGTCTGGAGTGATGAAATGTGGCATCATATACATATCTATGAGATCCCCCCCCCCCACTTCTGCTTAAATATAACCACTTGAATAGTGCACAAATTAGGATAATCCAACTCATTTAGAGCAGATCAATTAACTCCCAACTTCAAGGAGAAGCACACTTTTCAAGTTGATGGCAACTAAATTGACATTCTATTGGTTATTTTAAGTGGAGGTGAGTTCATTCTTAGTTAGAAATTGTTGACGTCGCAAATGGGGAACTTGAGTAGTCCCACCTCTAACTGTATCTGAAGTACAGCATGCAGTAAATCAATCCAAGATGGTGGATAGAGTTGAGAGATGTTTATTATAAATATAGCGCATTCCATTAAATAATGAAAAATATATTTGTGTATAGTGTAGCAACATGCAAATGACAAACTCTGAGTGCCAGGTGCTATCTATGAGGTGTGTTCCAAATCAGTCATTTATGAATTTCCATTGTAGTTAGGATCCCTCCTTAAAAGTCAGCTGCCTATGTAAGCAGTAGACAGCATGGCAGCTTACTAGGGTTTGGAACAGAGCCAGTGATTTGTTGTAATATATATATATATATATATATATATATATATATATAGGTTTATCATATAAAAGTTGCAGTTTTGCCTTGTAAAGCACAAAGAAATAACTAGTCTATATAAGTATACTTTGCATGTACCTAGATTTCCATTAAATCTGATATTAAAAAATGATAATGTTTGGATATTTGTAGATTGTGCTGTCTGATTCAAGGCTAAAAATGTGAATTCAAGATTGGGTGTGTACGAAAATAAAATAAAAATTTAAGAGTCAACCATTGAAAAACCCACATCAAACACTTTTCCCTCTCAGTGTGTGGGGATTGAGGTATTGATCCAAATGATCATGGGCAACAGGGGAAAAGGTTATGTAAAAGTTCCCGCTAAGCATGATTAACTCAACACTTTGAATATCAATATTCAGATTAACAGGTTGAAACAGGTTAATGACCAGTCCCAAAATTATTACATTTCTGAATGTGGTAACAAAGCTGCACAATTAAAAATGACACTTTTGACAAAATTATTTATTCATTCATTCATTTATGTATTTCTACATTTATTTATGTATTTCTATATTTATTTATGTATTTCAGCATTTAATTATTTCTTCATTTATTTATGTATTTCTATATTTATTTATTCATTTATGTATTTCTACATTTATTTATTTATTTATGTATTTCAGCATTTAATTATTTATTCATTTGTGTATTTCTATATGTATTTCTACATTTTATTTATTTATTTATTTATGTATTTCAGCATTTAATTAATTATTCATTTCTTCATTTATTTATGTATTTCTATATTTATTTATTTATGCATGTATGTATTTATTTATTTATTTATGTATACTTAAGTTATTTCTCGTCCTCCATACTCCATAAGCTTTGGCATGAAATAGGAATATGTGTTTAAAAAAAAAAAAAAAAAAAAAAAAAATACTATTTGAGTCCAGGAGGGTTATGAATATGCTTGTGTTGCAAGTAAGCTTTAAGGAAGTATTTTTATTAAGGACAAGGCACAAATTTTCTTGTCAAGCTCAGGCACAAAATCCATGGCATTTTTAAAAATGAGTTTAGATGAGATTGTCAACCTTTGCTGTAGCTACTGATTTCTGTAACTTTATCAAAGGATATAATGTTTTGAGATAATATACCTCAAAACTAATCAAAACCATTGTTAATACTACTGAATTGTTTAGCCTAGATAAAATCATTTAAAAAAAAAAAAAAAGGACAACATCTGCTCAAACAAAAGTAGCTTAATTATTTAAAATTGCCCCATGTTCATCTAAATGTGATATTAATAAAATATTTTGGTGAAACTAATTCATATTTAAATAATGCGTCTGTGTTTAATAATGCATGCGGCAATGGGGACGAGTCAATGTAAAACAGGATCGACCCAGAAAACTCAAATTCCCAGAATGCAATATTCTTCTGACGAGCTACTGACTAAGGAAGTGGCCTTTTACTGATTTCTTTTTTAATTGTGATTTTGTGGCGTTAGACGGGTTAATTGTATCTTTTTAACAGTTTTGATCGCGCATGTTTAATTGCATCGTTCCTTTGATTTCTATTGAACTGTATATCGATTATTATCCGTCGCAGCCGGTCAGTCACGATGACAGTCACTGTGATCATCTGTAACTAATGAATGAACCGAAAACATCTGACCTATTATACCACAAACTGGCATTTTTAACTGTAGCCACTGTTAGTGTATGGATATTGGACGTACTTGAACAAAGATCCCGGAAGAATCGAAGATAAATTGTTTAATTTGACGCTATTTAGCAGATCGCAACCGGTCGCTCGCGATATAACCCTTTGAATACATGTGCTATAGAGGACAAGCGATAAAGTAATATAAAATAAAACTATACACTCTCCATCGACATGGATTACATGCACACGGCCAGATCAGTGGAAGATCGTCTCTTGAGCTACAGAAAAGACGAGTCCGGATGGAAAACATGCAAGAAAACTGTAAGTATTCAACAGAACTGTCATTTTGTCATCTTTTGCAGGTGTTGTTTGTCTATTAACTAACATTGTGTTTTATTTCTAGAATGATGTTGTGGTGTGTTGGAGACCCTCTTGTGAATTCGCGGGATATGTGTAAGCATAAATTTGTAAATTACACTCTGATCCTGAATTTGTCACCGTGACATCTAATGTACTGACTTCCCGTGTTGTATAAATACTTAAGTTAGTGATACTCCTCTTACATAGCTTTTATATGAGAAATATTATGCGCTCATAAAATTGAACATTATTCAGCCTGTGAGACTGAGTTCAATGCATATCCGTACTCGAGCTGTCTGGGGAAGAAAAATAAGTCCTAAAGTGTCAAGGACATTTCTCTGTTGGAAATATAGCCTATTGCTTTAGTTATGCTTGGCTCTAAATATTTAATTGGTGTAATCACCAGCTCAGTCTTCATTTAGGGTCAGTTTTGAATACTTGAATTTGTAGGAAATGAAACATTGTTCAACTATTAAGTCCGGAAGACCTAAAGATTTTTGTATAATGTACTGAAAATTAATTGTTTTGAAATATTTGCTATGTTCATGGCATGCATGGAGGATGCTTCTAATATAGAAACTTTGATACATTTTTTACTTTTATTAATTAAATAAAAGCTTTAATTTTCTTTGACATTTTTGTAAGAATGTGATGTTTCCCAGAATTTCGTTATTTTGGGCTTGCCCTATTTTCAGAAAACTTCCCTTCTTAGATTAAACAAAATAAAGTTGCACTTGTTCCTAAAAACTTAATGAAACTTTGTGAACAAATTTGTATTTTTTTTTTTTAACAAAGAATATATGTATATATGTGACCCTGGACCACAAAACCAGTCTTAAGTGTAAATTTTTCGAAATTGAGATTTATACATCTTCTGAAATCTGGATAAATAAGCTTCCCATTGATGTATGGTTTGTTAGGATCGGACAATATTTGAAAATCTGGAATCTGAGGGTGCAAAAAAAGGTCAAAATTCTGAGAAAATTGCCTTTAAAGTTGTCCAAATTAAGTTCTTAGCAATGCATATTACTAATCAAAAATTAAGTTTTAATATATTTACGGTAGGAAATCTACAAAATATCTTCATGGAACATGATCTTTACTTAATATCCTAATGATTTTTGGCATAAAAGGAAAATGGATCATTTTGACCCATACAATGTATTTTTGGCTATTGCTACAAATATACCCCAGCGACTTAAGACTGGTTTTGTGGTCCAGGGTCACACATATGAATGAAAGTCATGTACATTTGAAAAGGTGAGAACCCTGTAATATTGCTAAATAAACATTATATATAGTACAGTGATATTTTTATAGGAATATTAATTGCATTTACATTTACTTCTTATTTATATTCACATTATAATCTGCATATTTAACTTTTTTCTATCATTTTGCACGCTGTCGACATCGTGTGCAAACATCATGGCAGCAGCAGTGACGTTAACCTTTGTCCCGTATGCATGAGCAGTGATTGTGTGTTCTGTGGGGTTTTCAGGTATAAAGGGGAGGGGATTGTTAATGGCAGTCCAGAGAAAGTGTGGGACTGCTTGAAACCTGAAATCAATGGACTACGTGTGAAATGGGATGCTAATATAAAAAAGTTTGAGCTGCTTGAGCAAGTGTCTTCGGTAAGAAAAACACAAATACACACCCATGTGAAAGGAGATAAGTTGAGTTAAATCACATGACCTGAACACTTCCTCTTTCAGCTAAGGTGTAAGAAACAGTGTTTTATTTCAGGATTCTTATTTATATTGTCAAAGATTGGTGATGGTACTTTTTATTTTAAAACGGTCTCTTGTATCCCGGTTTAATGTGCACAGTCACAGCCATTTGTTGGCTAACATCCCGAAGAGTGTAAACACTGGGTGTATGGCACATTGATCTGTTTGTTGAGTTTACAAACCACCCCAAAAAGCAACATTCACTCAACCGATAGCGTGAGTTTGAGGGAGTTTGTCCCATCAATGTCAGACGAGAGAAGTATCTGGGATACCTGTTTGAAAACAGTAATTTTTTGCCGTTTCCCTTCGCTTCACTATTAATAATTCTTATTTCTAATTTCCACTGAGATGTTCATGATGCACATGCATTGCAGTGATTTAGTACATAAAGCAGCGATGCAACAGTAGATTTATACATTTCTATATCTTTCCTTTTTCATTCCATAGGATGTTTCGATCTGTCGAACAGTCACGCCTTCGGCTGCTATGGGTATTATATCACCTCGAGACTTTGTTGATGTTATTTCCGTTAAACGCTATGAGGATGGCACAGTTTCATCAAATGGTACGCATGGCCTTTTTCCTTTAGTTGGATCATGAATAGGATCATATGGTCATTATAAATAAACATTAGACCAGATATCTATCTTAATAATGCTGTTATTGATATTGTTATTGATTTATAGCTACCAATGTAAGCCATCCAAACTGTCCTCCTCAACCTGGCTACGTCAGAGGCTTCAACCATCCGTGTGGCTGTTTTTGTGTTCCTGTTCCTGGGTGAGTTTCTCATGTCTTTGGTTGATGTAATTCAAACACCAGACAGCAGATGGTGGCAAAAAATTACATTTCAGATGTTTGTTTGTTTTTTTCATGCATTGGTTCATCAATAGCATAAAATGTTTATTTTTTCCTCTGTAGGGAACCAGGCAAAACGCAGCTGTTCAGCTTTTTCCAGACTGATCTTGGAGGTTTGCTTCCTCGTTCGGTTGTCGATTCATTTTTCCCCACTAGTATGGTGGAGTTTTACAGCAACCTGACCAAAGCTGTAAAATCGCTGAAATAGCACCAATGGCACTTTATAGATAATACCCCCCTTTAATCTTAAATGTGAATATTTTAATAATTTGACGCACTTAATTGCATCTAATCAAGCTTTAGTGGAAAGTGAATTTACTTTTAGATTTATTCCTGATTCTTCCAATAGCTACACATGTCCAAACACACTTGCACATAGACCGTTTTATACAGAGTTAAGAGTACTGGAACATTTTGTTTGACGTATTATTTCAGAAATTCTGAAAACTTGATTCAAGCGATAAACTATTGCACAAAAAAATTATACATTTATGCATTTGGCAGATGCTCTTACAGGGTTTCTGCAGATCTTAGTCTTAATTCACTTTTACACAAATTAAGGTCTTAAAAAGGCCCTAAATGGGTGCAGAAAGTTTATAAATTCATGAAGTTACGGTATTACATATTGCATGCACTGCAAAAACTGAATATTTTCCTCAGTATTTTTGTCTTGATATTTTGGCGGATCAAATACCTGAACATTCTTAATCAAGATACATTTACTGGAGATGCAAAATATGAAGTCTGAAACTGAACTAAATTAAGTGAGTTTATGAATAAAACAAGAACAAATTCTTGTCAGTGAGGTCTGAAATGGGGTCTTTTTTTGAGCACTTTGACAAATTTTTGTTCTTGTTTTATTCATAAACTCCATTTTGATACATTTCTCAGAAACGTCATTTTGCTTCTTGATTTAAACATTTTTTTAGAAGCTTGCACCACAAAACAAGACAAACTAACCGAGGAAGAACATCTCTTTTTTGCAGTGTGATCAGAAGTTACAATAAAAGTTATTTCCATATTCTCGGTTGGGAGCAGAGGTATTTAAGCCATACGCTATTTTTAGTAAAATGTATTATAAAGTAAAAGAGTTTTGTTGGAAGTTTCAAACTTGCTAATACAACCCATTGTCCCTAGACATTCACATTTAAAGAACATGTGTTGCCTTCACTCTATTTCATAAATTTTCTTTACATTGTCGTAAAATGACTTCATAAAAACCCGCAGAAACCCTGTTTTATCCAAAGCCACTGAAAGTGCATTCAAATGACATTTTATCAGTCTGTTTGTTTCATGGGAATTGAACACATAGTGTTGGTGCATCATTCCATCAGGGTTTTTATTTTTTTTAACCACAGTTCAGCAGTATGATCCCATAATGTAGCATGATAATAGATTTAGATCATTTTCATTCATTTAGGGCATTGTTAACTTTTTTGGACTTTACAGCTCTATTTTAAAAGGTAGTGAGCTGCCTTGCCATCTGCCAAGTTCTTTGGAGCTCCCTACATAGGCAACACAAATAATGCTCCTCACATGAAGCATAAGGGACTCGACTCATGATTGATGTACACAGAGTTTGGCATGAACATGTATCATGACGGTGCTTTAGAATGAGGTTCTTAGAAGGCAACCTAAGGTTGCTGCTTCTGTGTCAGGAGTATGTGTTTGATGTCTGGCCTGAACAGGCAGTTCACTCATTTTTGGAACAGAGTTTTATTTTAATAAGCTGTTTTTAGAATTTCAGGTACATATTTGAGGACAGTTCTCTTAGATTGGAGATTAGATTTTTATTTGAGTAATAGAGCTCTTGATAGATGCTCAAGCTTGACCCTTATACACAAGTCTGGGTGTTAATTATGTTGAAGTATTTCTATATTTGAATAGTGATATTTTAGCGCATAAATGGCTTTGGCAAATCAATGTTTACTGACAGACATATCTTCAGACAAATTTGAAGAATTGCATTTGCTGCTGTTCTCGGTTAACACAACTGAGTTTATGTACTGTATTTTTGAGACTGACAAAAAAAAAAGGCCAGAATAATCATGACAGAATTATGATGAGGGATATTAGATATAATGATAAAAGAATGGCCCACAGGCTCAAGGTTTAGCTGGTTAGCATGACCCCAGTGGCACCCTGCTGGTGATTATGTAACCAGTCTAAAGCATTTTTCTCCACTGATGGCCAATCAAAAGTATCCTTGTGTTTGTGTATACATGTATCCACATCCACTAGATCCTTTGCCAGCCAGACCAGCAATTGCCATTAAGATGAATGGGAATTCTAATAGAACAGGGAGTTGAGTGGAGTCCTGTGTGGAATCAGAGTAATTAAGAATGACCGCAATTCCAATTTTTTTTTTAGTTCCTGAGTTTGAATTGAGGTAGAGAACAGGATGCAGAGTTTGAATTAGAATTTACTGAATTTATGTTGAATTAAACAAGTGACTGAATGAGATTTAAAGAAATCATCTGAAATATAGTATATAATATACTTAACTCAATGAGTTAATCATTTGATGAACCATGGTGGAAGAAAGTCAAAAGGGATTGTCTACTGAACAATTGTGTCGTCATTTACTCACCCTCAAGTTGTTGCTGAAGACAAAATATATTTAGAAGAATGTGGGTAAACAAAGTATTGCCTTTGACTTCCATAGTGTGAAAAAAAAAAAATTGAAGTCAATGGCTACCAGCAACTATTTGGTTCAGACTCATACAGGCTTGGTGTAAACTCTCCCTTTAATTTCCCAAAATGCTGTAATTTTCCCCAAAGTCTAAATGATTGTGTTAGACTAATTCCTCTGTTGTTTGATTATGTTGAACATATTTGAATTTCAATCGAGTCAAATCTCATTTCAAATTCTATTCCAATTTTGCATCCTGTGGGGCCCGGCCATTTCAGTTCATATTTACATGCATGAATTAAAAGGGAGTGCATTTTTAAATTGACAGTGTTGCCCAACCCTTTTAAAACATTTCAAAAATATGGAAATTAAAAAAAAAATTCCATAGACATAGTAGAAATGAATCCAATTTTGGCCTTCTTTCTCTGCTTGTAATCCGTCTTAATCGCACATGGACAAAGGGACTGTTTAATATATCACTGATATGACTGACCTCAGAGAGAACCCAGTTTGTTGTGTGACTTTTTGATCTCTTTAATTACCGTTTGCCCGTTTGTGTCTAACTGCACGATTGTCCTCCTGACATGCGTCTCAACCAGTATGTACTTTGTATTTTTATGCCTGTATGCCGTCAGTTAAATTACTGTGAACGCATGCTCATGGCCTGGAGATGTGTGCTTTTTTAATTTTTTTTTTTAGATACTGTAAATGAGCAGTATGCTCTAGTGCATTTCAGGATTATTTTGAGTGTAGATTTTACATCCGTTTTGCAAGGAGTGTGTGCTTGCCTTCAGTAGTATTGTGCAAAGTCCTCTGTATATTTTAATAATACACACAAATTTACATTCCAAAAGCAGTGTATACAGTTTGTCAATTCTGTCAAGTGAGTTTTTGGTTATTCAAGATTTTAAATTTTCTTGAAGTCAACATGAAAAGTCATTCGCAATCATTTTATTTCTGTAAACTGATGTATTTCGAATAAAACATTGCTGGTACTTGATTTTATCCTCCTGGAATTGATTGGATCGTGAAAAGTGGGCGGTACAAACCAGAATGGAGGCAGATGATTGGATGGGAGAAGTTGAACAGTATGAGTGATTCGTAATGTGCGAAGCAAGCCAGTATATTTTCGTAGTACATAATTTTTAATAACATGCAGTGATGGACCTAGAAATATGCTTTGAAATCAGGTAATTTCTCATTTCATGTTGACTTCAAATGTGTTTTTAGTCTGTTTTTGCTCAATGCAGTTTATTACATGTCCACCTGCCATTGACTGTGGGACATCTGTGTACTGTTTGTTAATACTTAAAAGAAGCAAAAACAAAGGAAATTGCACTTTGTAAAACCCATTGTATGATTCTCCTTTTAGATTCTGTTTTCAGATATTAAAAATGATTGATGACCATATTTATCATGTGTATCACACTTTATTTCAACATTACAAACCTTAACAAGTAATTGCATGTAAAACATCTTTGTTCTGACACAGTTTCAATATATTAAGGCCTTTCTTTTTAAGGGGGAAAAAAAACTAACAAGACCAGAATACTAGAGGCACAGTAGTTATTTATTTTTTTTAAACTGTCAAAGGTGTAATCTGTTAGATAATAGATATTTTTTGAAAATATCAAATGAATATATTTATTATTTCTGGCTTTGATGAAAAACTAGAGCAATGTACTGTTAGGGGGAGCATTTGACAAAAAAAGATTTTTTTGAAATATTCCATTTCTGATCTCTTGAAAACCATGTGCCACAAATGCTTCATGACATGTTCTTTACATTCTGCTTTGGTGAAATGGTGTAGAAATATATCCGAAAATATTTACAAGCTTGTGCAAATCATTGCATCAAAACAGGCAGACTTGAAAAGTATCTTTTTTTTTTTTTTACGAATCCCTGATTGTGACGGTAAAACAGTATTATACCAGCACAGTGATGCGCTATAAAACTCTGCTCAGAAAAACAAGCTTTCCTGATCATATAGTACCACAACATGCAGTGATGCACACCATGCACATCATATAGAAGATCAAAGTCATACTGTCAAAATGCATTAATGGCAAAATGGCGCAATCAAGGCAACTGAATGACCCCAGCAGGGTTCCCCAGTCATGGAAAACCTGGAAATATCAGGCAATGGGATTTCCAGGCCTGCAAAACTCATAAAAGTCATGTAAATGTTTACAGTTTATAGGTTTTTCTTGCTCCACTCCAAACCACTTAATTGGATAGAAATTGTTCTTTTTGACTGCAGTCTTGATTGCAGTAAGAAGATGAAAATGAAATAAATTTCATTGGTCAAATCGTATGGGAACCCTGCTTTTAAGAAACACTGATTTGTCATGTAAATTGTAATGTAATACTGATTTTGAAATGAAGTTTTGCATAATTTAATGTTGGTTCAAATTTGGGATAAGTCCAGCATTTGCTTCTGAGTGGAGTTTAGCTCTAATCACATTTTTTTCTCTTAATGACGAGTGTAAACGGCCCGTCATTAAGGCCTTTAATGAGTGTCCAGGCCTCAAAGCGTGTGAGACCCTGCAGAGACGAGTCCTGTATCTGCAGTACCTCATCACCAGACTTCAGCCCCTTTTGCTCAGCGTCACTCCCTGCCAGAGAAAATACAGTGTATATTGCATGATTCATTTTACATTCTAATTTGCAAGCCCACATGTAATCTGCACCCACATAACTTTACAAAAAGATTTCTGCAAAATGAGAAAACCACACCATGTTTGTTAGTTTATCAAAGGTTTTGGTTATTTTGATGCTACACTGAAAATAATTTCCTGTAGAAACACTTTTTGCTAAGAATTTTACAATTAATTACAAGAAACAGCAAAGTAGCATTGAATTAGATGTGATTTTTTTTAGTAGAAAGACTGAAATGGTGTATGCTTATAACGTGTACTCCAATAATCACTATTTTATTTCCCACTTACAAAAACATTTTAACAGTTACAGTATTCTTAAGGAGAAATGTAGCATTGCATCACTTGCTCACCAATGGATCATATGCAGTGAATGGGTGCCATCAGAAAGAGAGTTCAAAAACCTGATAAATCTTGTGAAGTGAAAAAATGCATGTTTGTAATAAGTCCATCAAGACGTTTTAACATTTTTTAGACCGTTCCAAAAATGCAGCTTTTCACTTCAAAAAGTTAATTGATGGACTTGAGTGGTGTGGATTATTGTAATGTTTTAATCAGCTGTTTGGACTCTCATTCTGGCGGCACCTATTCAATGCAGAGCATCCATTGGTGAGCAAGTGATGTAATGCTACATTTTTCCAAATCTGTTCTGAAGAAGAAACAAAGTCATTTACATCTTGGATGACCTGAGGGTCAGTACGTTTTGTTCATTTTTGGGTGAATCATTAATTTAAGGTTCAGTTGTAGTCTCACCTGTAAATATTCTGTTGACGGTTAGTGGTCTGTCACCATTAATGGAGCCTTTTCCTCCCTCAAGACTAAATCCAACTCCACCTGCATTCTTCTCCAGCTCGATTGTTACAACTTCACCTCCATCTTCGCCTAAGAGTAATTTTTTTTAAACAAAAGCCATAGAATGAATTAACACACATTTTGCATAATTATATTTGTGTTAAGCACTATTTGGATAAGATTGACATTAACAGTGCGTCCAGATATATCATAAAACCCACTGAAATTTGATTCTTGAAACACCAGCTGTTAGAGGACTAAATCCAGCACAAGAAATTTGGCTTTAGTTACGAAGCATTGTGAAAAATTAATATTCCCTCCAAGTTATCTAAAGCTAAAATTTCTCAGCAATTTCCATTAAAGTTGTGCAAGAACAGATGATTTCTCAAATTTGGATAGAATTAGTCCATCTGTGAAACATGAATTCTCCTTCTCATGGAAAACTAGTCCAGTTCAAATAGGGCTTTTAATTTGACTTTTTTTTTATTACACAACATGTAGCTCTTGTAACATTCCTGTATTCCTTTTGTGCCCTTTTAAACACTGACATTAAACATTAATGCCATTTCTGTGCTGACGTCAGTAATGTTGGCCCACCTGTGATGCTGCTCTCTGCCCCGCTGCTGCAGCTGGACTCATTAGCGTTAGCGCCTCCCTTCCCTTCTGGGTCTTTGTTTTTGGACACCACTATCACCGCCTGCTTCATGGTGCGGGCCTGCCTGAGAATCGCCGTGGCGTCGCTGTGTGTGACGTTTTTTAGCGTTTGACCGTTAATGGACAGCACCTCATCTCCTCTTTCTATGGTGCCCTCCTGAGCAGCCAGACCACTGGGAAACACCCTGTGAACCTGAAGGTACATGATACAGTAAATAAAATCAATATATACAATTATTTTGCTAGTATTAACTGTATACATTTTGCATTTACAGTGGAACCACTGGAAGTTTGTAACTCTATCCTATACGATCCTAAAAGTTTAGGGTAGTATTATGTTTTGTTTTTTTAAAGAGGAGTCTTATGCTTACCAAGGCTTCATTTATTTAATCAAAAATACAATAAAAAAAACTTTTATTTTTACAATTTATAAAACTTTTCTGTTTGAATATATCTTAAAATGTAATTTATTTCTGTGATGCAAAGCTGAGTTTTCAGCATCATTACTCCAGTCTTCAGTGTCAAATGATTCTTCAGAATTCATAATATGCTGATTTGCTCAAGACATATTTATTATTACTAGCAATGTTCTTGTGGAAACCGTGATGCCTTTTTTCAGGATTATTTGATGAATAGAAAATTAAAAAGAACAGCATTTATTTGAAATAGAACCTTTTGTAACATTATTCATGTATTTACTGTCACCTGATCAAGTAAAAGTATTATTTTCTACTTAAAAATAAATAAAAAGGATTCAACGGTAGTGTTGAAATAATAAAAAATTTGTCATCATTTACTCATCCTCATGTCCATGTCATCCTAACGTCCAAAATGTTTCATACAACAAAAGTGCATGATGATAATCGCTGCTAAACTCATAAAAGGACCTCAGAAGAAGTCTGACATATTACATAAGAAATAGACCAAAATTGCATCTGTTTGTGCTCTAATTTCCCAAGATTTCAGTGGTTTGTCCACTAAAAATCATCCCTTCTGCCATAGATTTCACATTTAATGTGGAAAACCAAATTTGAAACCTACTGCAAAAGGGAGGATTATTGTCAGTGACGTCAAACCTGGTCCAAATGCATCATTTTTAATTTATTACGCTCATGAATGAGATTTGAGAGATTTGAGGCTTAGACATTCTGCCGGAGATCTTATTTTGTGTTTCAGGGAAGCAAGAAAATAATACCGATCTACGCATTTGCAAATGATGACCAAACTGAAGAGGCTGTGTATCCTGTTGACAGGTGGAGTAGATGAGCTGTGGTGTGTGGTTTATGGAGATATAGAGACATCACTCACTGTAGTTGCTTTGTTCTCCAGATCAATACCGCCAGCGATGCTGAAACCCAAACCAGCTCCTTCTTCTTTATGTAGAATCACAACATGGATGTCTTCCAGTTGCTAATGGACATTAAGAAATCCAAATCAGACTTGTTTATAGCATATTTTGTGGTTCAAAACCCCTTTGTATCTGTGGCTGTACTTTGAGCAGAACTGCATTTAGCAAAGCAGTTTATTCTAGAACATGCTGAAGAACAATCTGCATTTGTGAACACGGGTTTATCGCTTTGTAAAGAACAGCTGCCGCATTGATGATTTCCAGGCGGGCTGGATCCTGTTCCCACTCCATTACATCATGCAGTTTTGAGAGAAATATAGAGATATTGCCTTCCCTAGTGTTAAATTGCACTTAAGAATCTCATTAATAACTATTTTGTCAAAATCACTTAAGCATCTGGCACTGTCTTAAAAGATGACGCTTGTCTAGTTATGATTTATGGATTATTTGGTTGTAAATATAAATTTCTTAACAGAAGTGTCCTTAAGTACAAATCCTGATTTTAAGGCACACCTACTGAATTTGTCTTGAGACCAAAATTGTGTATTTTATGAAGAAATGTCTTCATTAAGTATGTTTAACATGTATGCATGCTTGTCGTAAGAATCTGAAATGTTGGAATTGTCATCTAACCTATAATGTCAGCCTCTACGCTTCACCCATGGCCTCATGGGATAGTAAAGTATCCGTCAGATGCATGCTTCAGAATCCCAGCAGAAATAGCAGGTAATCAGGTATTTATATTCACCGACTGTTTTATAATACTGCATATTTAAACATACTACTCATTTGATATAAACTTTTTTTTGCATACTCTATATTATTTGTAAGAACCACCAAAGTAATTTGATCATTAAACAAAATTTCATTTGGTTTTAACATTTCTTTCCATTCCTGTTTTGAATTTATTTATTAATACAAATTATACTGAGGGACTTAAAGGCCTTATGCTAGATGTTAGATTTAAAGCTATAAAATGGCTCCCCGATTTAAACTATCCTCTGGCATGACATGCTAAACTCCCTCTAAAATGACTGAGAGACTGCATAGAAGATTGTTACATTTAAAAAAATAAAATAAAATCTCGTCACACCACAGGAGCATTTAAAATGAACTATAGAAACATCAAAAAAGATTATTTGATTCATTGAGTCCATAATACAGCCCTACTAACTAGACTAATACAGCTAACCACTCATCTTGGATTACTTTTACAGTTCCCTTATTTATATAGCCAACAGAAAAACTGGCATGGCCTCAAGAAATTTCTGCAAAATACTGTAGTGACACTTCCTGTTTTTCTGCATTTTGCTCCTACAGCACAAAACACGTTTTGTCTAAGGGAATGTGCATAGTGCTCATCACTTCATTAATCTGAAGGAATATGGACAGCTTTGTTTAACTGCAGACAGAAAATATGGCAGAGGGAACAGTCATAAATGCAAAACAATGCAACAAAATGCACCTAAGAGGGACATTGCAACACTGCCATGGTCAGGAAGTCGCACTCTTGACCAAGAGAAGCATGTCTTTTTTTATATTTTTTTCAACTCTGCTAGCAAGTGAGCTTCAGAATGTAGCAGCACATAAAAGAAAGCTCACTGACCTTTAAGAGCACTTCAAATATGCTTGTTTTGTTATAGAGAACCGATTGTTTCTCTGTCACACCTCTCATATATATATATTCAGGTTTGCGGAGCAGGATGTGGAAGTAATCAACGCCAGACAATAGCCAACAGCGTGCACTTTGTTGTATCAGCTCTATGATTATCAAACCAGAGCTAAACCCACCCTTAGCGTGTCTTCATCCAGATCCTTGACTTCCTGGATCATCTGCTGAATCTCCTGTGGCGGAAGGGCTGAGAGCATGGATTGGGCACAGACATCTGTGGCTGAAGTGAGCGGTCGTTCAGGTTTCCATTCTTCCTTCTCCTCCTCCCCTCTCTCGATGGTACGCTCTCTAAGTTTAGCCAAGCTGTAGACCAGATACAAGTTAGTTTGATTGAAAGTGCCTTTGACCAGGGGTAGTCAACACTGTTCCTGAAAGACTACCATCCTGCAGAGTTTGGCTCCAACCCTATTCAAACACACCTGAACCAGCTAACCAAGGTGTTCAAGATTAATTGAAAATATACATTGGAGCAGGGTTGTAACTGAAGTCTGTAGGAAGGTGTCCCTGCCCTGACCTGTTGTTCCCAACCACGTTCCTGCCCCTTCAACACTGCATGTTTTGAACATCTTTGTATGACACACCCATTTCAGGACTTGGAGTCTCTACAAATGAGCTGATAACCTGAATAATTCATTAAGCAGTGTTGGGGGAGGGGCTCCAGGGACGTGGATTGGAACCACTGCCAAGACAACATTGGTTCTAGAGCAGGGGTGTCCAATCCTGCTCCTGGATGGCCGACGTCCTGCAGAGTGTAACTCCAACCTGTTTCCAACATACCTGCATGAAAGTTTCTAGTAAAAGATCAAAATACCTCGATTAGCTCTGTCAGGTGGGTTTCATTATGGTTGAAGCTAAACTCAACAGGACAGTGGCCATCCAGGAGCAGGATTGGACAACACATTAGGCCGATTTTAAAACTGTGGGAGACTACAAACTTAAAGGGATAGTTCACCCTCATGTCGTTCTAAACCCGTAAGACCTTCGTTCATCTTCAGAACACAAATTAAGATATTTATGATGAAATCCGAAAGCTTTCTGATCCTGCACAGACAGCAACGCAACTACCACGTTCAACGCCCAGAAAGGTAGTAAGGACATTATTAAAATAGTCCATGTGTCATCAGTGGTTCAACTGTAATGTTACGAAGCTACGAGAATAATTTTAGTAGAATTAGATGCACTGCACCTTGTTTACAAGCAGAGGAAGATGCATGCTGTATATAAAACGTCTTCGTAAACATGTCTGAAGATTTCGACAGAGAGGATGACTTGCAATTTTTTGCCCAGCCTTACTTATTTGAACCAGAATATACAGATGATGAACTAAGCGATATGGACGCTGCGTTGTGGTACTCTCCTGAACACCCGTTGAAGACTGACACGAAAGATAAGAAACTGTTGAATAAAGTAATGAATTTTGATTTCTTTGCGCACAAAATGTATTCTCATAGCTTCATAGCATTATGTTTGAACCACTCACGTCACAAACTATTTTAACGATATCCTTACTACCTTTCTGGGCCTTGAACGTGTCAGTTGCGTTGCTGTCTATAGAGGATCAGAAAGCTCTCGGATTTCATCAAAAATATCTTAATTTGTGTTCCGAAGGTGAATGAAGGTCTTATAGGTTTGGAACGGCATGAGGGTGAGTAATTAATGACAGAATTTTCATTTTTGGGTGAACTAACCCTTTAAGGACAGTTCCAACAGATGTTTAACATTATAATCTTCCAAACACACACACTACATGATTAGAACAGACCGCGAGACTACATGCATGCAGATTGTAGTATAATTTTCAAAGTGAGATGAGATTTCACTGAGACTTGCGAGATCAAACGTGACTTGGGAAGAAAAACAAATGGAGGATGATCGGCATCATCAGCTGGTTCTCCTTGCGTGAGTTGTGTTTCATGGGAAGAAAAACAAAGGAGAATAAAAGAATATGGGTGATCTTCTTTCTCAATACTCCACTTTCGTGGTACATTTGTGGCTGCCAAGTTTCAGCTATAGAAGCATGCAACATCCGGTTGATGAAGCTTGCTTGCTCTCATTGGCGGATGCCACGTCAGAGGCAACCCTGATCAAGATTTGTAAATTTATCAAACATGTTTGATATTTGTGATCTTTGGATCGTGTCGGCTCTGAGGTGATTGGGAGCAGTAAAATAATCATAATGACACCACACAATATTTTGGCCAAAAAATTTTTAAATATCGCACAATCGCTATGCGGGACAAAGAGGGCTTAAAATTTAAGTGGGTGGCCAGCCTTAGACTTCTTCGAACTACAAGCAAATTTTACATTTCACTTGCACATGTTGTGGCCAATTTAATCACATCTCACCACATCTATCTGTAGACTACTTTAGCTCAAACATGCATGACAGGAAAGTGTTTTTTTCTTCTAACAGCAATAAGGACTAGTATGAGAGCTTGCAAGACCTTAGCATGAAATGGTCTGTTGTTTGTGACTAACTCAAAAGAGCTGCATTTCCGCTTCTTGTTTCATTTAAAACAGATTCCCGAATGATTCAAACCTCTGCAATGCCTTTATCGTGCAGCCAGTTCTCAACATAAAAGAAGCTGACATTGTTGGCTCCAATCCCTGCAAGTGATCTTATCCCATCCCCTCAGCCAACACAACACTGCACAGAGTGTAATTATGCCACAAACGCTTTCATCTTCCAAGCACATTTGTCCTGCATTGTTTTCAGAGATAATATGCTTGGATAAGTTGCATACCTTACAGAGAAACCCTTTTCGTTGTTTTCTAGTGCTGTTGAAGGTGGGGGCTTTTCACCAGGAGAGTCTTCCTCTATTGGGTTATGAAGAGGGGATCCTGGTGGGGCGCTCCAGGGGTTCCCAAACCGAATGCAAGGCGATTGCGGCAGGGATTGCATTGATCGCATCAAAGCATTGGACACTTGGTTGCTGAAGGACAAGATGATCCCCAGGCTCTCCCCGTCCAAGCCGCTTGAGTTGGGGGCATCTGAAGAGGGACTGAGGGGTAGACTCCGGGTCCTCACGCTCACCGCATGAGTTCCTGCATCTTCAGTTTTTTCTATAGGACCCTCCTTTGAGCTGCTTGATCTCCTCGGGACGTGGCTAGAAGGGGGCAAATCCTCTTCAGAAGGTGAGGGTTCTTGCTCAGTCTCAGTAGCAGGTGGAAGCTCTTTTGTGGAGTCAAGAGCAGGTTCCTCAAAAGAGATCGGCTTACAGGGCTCTGAATCATGAGAGGTTGATTGATTTTCTTCCTCTGCAGGGGAATGGGGAATTTCTTCCTCTGAAATGATATCTGAACTGAGGGAAGCTGGTTCTTGCTTTTCTTCTTCTAGAGGCTGGGTGGTGGCTGAAATTGTTGGTGTAGACTGGCAGTCATCATTATTGTGTAAGTTGCTTGTGGTAACTTTAGTTCTCCCTGCATTGCTGTAGTCTGCAGATGAGGTTTTAGTCGTCTTCTCCACTGGAGGAAGAGATGCAGTTGGGGCCAGTCGCCTGCTTGGCCTTTCGGCTCCATCAGGACTTGAGAAAGTCTCAAACGAGCTGATCTTCTGCCTGATCGACAAATTGGCTCCCGATGAAGCAGCCCTCAGACTAATCCCAAAGGTCCTGCCAGTATTGTGACTCCTGTTATCCGGATGCTTCAAAGCTTCTGTTATCGGTTTCCCAGACTTAATGCTCTTAATGCTCTGACGTGCCCATGCAGGCTTTGGAGCCACCGGGGGGGCTTTTTTGACATTGGGAGGTTGCTCAGATTTGGAGTCTGAGGTGGTGTTTGTAGTTTCAGGGGCTGTGCCGTTAACCTCACTATCTCCATTTTGGTCATTCATGGTTTTGTAGCAGTAAGACTGGTTCTCCGGGCTGTCGGTCAGCTTTACCCAGGGGTCAAGTGGTTGATCTGTACTGACCTCCAAACGAGCCTGACGTCTCAGACCGACCCGCTTACTCGGACTACACACGTTAGATGGGGACTCTGGACCTGTAACATAACAGTGTCCTGTTAATTTCCGTTTAATAAACTGTCAAACAGAGAAGTGCAAAGTGAGAACTAACTCACATGCTGCCTCACATCCATTATTTGGCACAATTGTTTTATTTTCATTCAAAAATAGAATATGATATAAATATATCATGTAATATGAAAATGTTATAATACTATAATATGAATGTTACAAAGAAAATAAAAAACATTGCTTTTATTTTATGAAAACCTTGCTATACAGGAACCTACTGTTATCAGCTGAATCAGGAAATGAAAAGTCTCAGCATACATGTTTTGATCTTGCTCAGGATAGTATAAAGTAAATATCTAAATCTAAGTTATGCAACCTACATGACATATGTTTCATGTCATGTAATAATATTAACCAGTAGTAGGTGTATTTCAGGATAACGTACCTCTGTGCTGTCTGTCCCCTCTGTGTGTTGAGTCACTTTTATGCTCAGAGATACAGGCAGATGCTTTAGTTCCGACTTCTGCGCAATCAACCACTTCCTGTCACAAAAACAGGAAATGGTTGGCTGAGTTTGAGTCTTACAAAAAAAATCGAAAAGGTGTAGAAATGTATTCGGCATCATTTCGTCATGCATCACTGTTGCACACAGAAACACAGGCATATGCACACACTAGAGCCATGCCTCATGCCAAACACTCAAGCATTTCAATACCTGAATCACACGTATAACAAAAAGATGCACTATTGTGCAAATATATGTATAAAGTGCACACAGATTCATTTTCAAAAATAAATTGTCATCAAACACTGACATGAACACGTCCAGAAAGATGTAGCATGAATTTCTACGTACATTTTTAAACAGAAGCCTTGAGATCTTTCTCAAAGCCCTGTATAGACTGCAGAAAAACTAGATGAATGTGGAGAGACAATAAAAGATTGTGTAAGGCAATAAAAGTTTTTAAATAATTATAGTCACTGTAAAATAAATGCCTATTTATTTTCAAATGTATTTATTTGTAAAGGAAATAGAAATTAGCATAAAGGAAATGCATTTGTAAAAATGTATAAAAGTGCATGTTTTAGATTTGTCCCCATTTTTCACGTATTTGTCACTTTAATCAACTTTCTGATTTCACTAATTCATTTCAATGATCCTGTGGTGTGACGAAAGATGGTGTGCATATATTCACTGTAGTCTGACCAACTGAATATTGCTTAGTTTTATTTGGTTGACCCCTGTTATGGTGCACTTATGTTTGTAAAATAAATTAAACTAAATTAATCAAATAATGCATTGTGTGAGACTGATGACTGAGTGCACCTTTAAAAACTTAAAAATCTCTCAATTAATGATCATTAAGCCAATCATTAAAGCAAGATATCGCCAGAATAGAAATACTGTATGTGAGTCACTCCATCTAATCCCAATAACTGACCAAATATTCAAGTAATGGAGTTACTTTGATGATTTTTAAAATATATTTCTAAAATTTTAAAATTGATAATGGCAATATATTTAAACGGTTTTCACGTTGTTAAATTTGACACATTTCTGTTTTTCACAGATCATGATGACATCCTGTTGAACGGTTTCCTCATTTTATCGGAAATTGCATAAAATAAAAAACAATTTGCACACACTGTGTTATGTTTATATATAATTTTCTATTTGCTGTCCAGTCAGATGCATTCAAAAATCCATTCAAAAAATATAAGGGAAAAAAATGAATGCCCTTTTTCTGTTTGAGAACTATGACAGCTGCTCACTTGCGCTTTGATGGTGCAAGATTTTCTCATCCAAAACCCGTGAAAAATTCACCAATAAGGCAAGGGTTGCAGACAGTTAAGCCAATCATGTCTTGACTTACTCAGCTACCATTTATGGGCAATGCATCAGTCTTACAGTGAAAACCACCCATTTTCAATCAGTCTGTTTGACAGAGAGCAAAAAAGCAGTAATTTAAAGTAGATTTAAACCTGTATATAATTAATTTATTGTGCATAACCTCACTGACATGATATGTATTGCTGGGCAAACCTACACAAGGAAAAGAAAACAAAGAAATAATCATTTTAATTGAGCCAAAACAACCCCCGAATATTCTTTGTTTTATAAAAAGAGTGCATTTCACAAATGTGATTAGCCCTACCTGGCAATTGCTTTGAGAAGGCAACAGATCTTCCTCTTTCACTGGTGAACCTCGACTAGAGCCGCTCGAATCAGTCAGTGCTTCCTGACTGCTGACTTCCTGTCGTCTGCAGTACCTCCGTGCCTGGTTTGTTGCTCCTTGCGTAGAGCTCTTCACCACACCTGCATGCACATCTAATGTTTGTTGTCCAGTGAAATTCATTGGACATTTATAGGGAATGTTATAGTCGTCGTCTGTGAACGAGGCTGGAGACAGTGTGTTATTAAGTGAAGTTTCACTGTTGGTTGTGAAAGAGACGTCCATGCTCTGTACTCTGGTGACGTGCTGGGGTTCGAGGAAGGATTGAGTGGTGGTGCTGGCCGGTATACAGCGCTGGCTGTAGGCGCCCTCACTGCACGATCGCATCATGGGTTTCTGTGCTCGTCTACAGGTCAGCTGACTCGTGCTCCGGTCCAGACAGCGGATGCACTTCTGTCTGCTGTGAGAACAGGCATCGGATCTCCTCAGACCTGAGATCAGATACAGATACATGTCTAAACCAACTACTGATCTTCTTCACAGGAGAAATAATCATGGACAAGATCATTTTGTACAAACAGTAAACAAGACACTAAGCAGACATGGCTCATCTGAGCCTTTGATGCAAGTCCAGGGTTCCCACACTTTTTGACCTATAAATTTCCATGACACGAGTTTATGATTAATAAATGAATGGAAAAAAAAAAAATTATAATTTATTCAGGTTTCCATTTGATACCAATCTTTTTAAATAATGAGTTAAATGATTATTATTATACAAGCAAATTAATAATTTTCTCTGGTTTGCAAAATTGTTTGTACTCTACACAAACACTTACAAAATACAATATCTAACAATAGTATAAAATTGTATACAGTCTTAAATTATATGAAATGATAAATATTAGTATTAATTATTAATAGTAACAATTTTTTTTTTGTTTTTTTTTGTAATAGTTTTTTGCCATGAAAATAGCCTAAGATGCTGACATGGCATTAAATAAAAATATACTACCACTACTTCTGTATTTATATATATATATATATATATATATATATATATATATATATGATATAAAATATGCAATATTTGTATTATATAATAAAATGTATATAATTCATAATAACAGTAACAATAAAAAAAAATTGGTCTGGAAATCTGAAAATTAAAAGATTTTCATCCATTTCCAAGTTTTCCATGACTGGAGAAACACTGTAAATCATGTTGGACATGATTTGAACCATGTCTCAGGTGGGTAATTTTATTATTCATAATATTTTTTTTAAGTCATGGGCCTTGGGTTCCCACTAGTAAGTAAAGCATAACTTTACAACTAAAACAGTGTTCAACTGGGCCTGTTTTACACATGTACATAAGCAGCACACACAGCATTTTTTCTCTCAGTAAATCTTACCGAATCCAAACACAACCACCTCTACGATGCATTACCATTTGTATGCAATTGTGGTCCTCATAACATTAATTAGATTTCGTGATAATGTTGATCCACTTCCTGTTGCAATTTTAAGGCCATTAATAAAAGTAGTACGCAGTGTGGTAACCTTGAAATCACTTTACTTGCTCTATAGAGCTGCAGTTACAGTTGAAATTACGCTGCAACATTACTTAAAATCTGCAGATGCAGGATGCGTGAAACAGGCCTTGGAAATGACCGTCACAAGTTGATTTCAGAGCAAACAAAAGATCAATAACTCACTGCTGTTACATCCGTCCATACTCCACTGACTCCTGTCTCTCCTCAGTCTGCTGTGCTCCACCGCCTGAGCGATGGCCTCGTTCAGCTGCTGCTCAGAAACCTTCAAACACATGCAAGTTTATATTTTAGCACTCTCTGACAACTTAGATCTAGCTATGAAGACAAAAGTGTAGGTTTGACTGTAGCCATAATGAAGTGCAAATTGTTTTAGCACAGTTTGTGTTAATGTGTGGCTTAGTAAATCTGGCCTCTGTGATGATCTCTTGTACGTCTGAAAGGAAAGCAGACCTACTTTTGGGTCGGGGTGTCGACTGATGATGATCTGAACCGGGCCCGGGCTGCACTGACTCAGAACCGTGTACACATCATTCAGCGTCATGTTGCAAACCACTGTGTCATTGATCTCCATGATCTCATCGCCACATCTGACAAACATTCAGATACGACTTAATAACATCCCAGCAACCGCACACATTATTACAACAATTCACAGCGCTGCAGTTTGGTTAGTTGTAAAAACCTTCTAGAAACCACACTTAGGAACATATAAGAATGTTGCCATTTATAACATGATGTGCAGTTTTTATATTAAGGTTACCAAAAATGAACAGTACCCAACTTCAACTTTGGGAAAAGCTACATTTTCAGCTTAATACGTCTTAATTTTAAAGTGTCTACCTTGAAGTAGCATCACAACATCAATATAAAATGTTTTTGCTTTAAATAAAACCAGACCATATTACTTTGTTAAAATTAGCTAATAACATATTTCTTGAACAAGTTGCCACAATTTAATGTCCAATCCATTTATATTGTCAAATTTAAGTTAACAATCATTTTGTGTTGAGTCTACTTGAATCGTTTTTTGTTGATATACAGTAACTAACTGGGCAGTGGATCTGTAGTTCCCAGCAAGCTTTGCATTGGCATAATTGTTGTAGGCACGACCAATTTGTACGTATTTTACAAGGTGGCTAATTCGTACGACCTCACTCGTACAATTTTGTACGATTTGTCTAAACCCCAGTGACGGGTCGGTTTAGGGGCGGGGTTAGGTGTTGGTCATTCGTACAAATGCATACGAATTGTGCAACTCGTAAAATATGTACGATTTAGCAAAAACGTATGAATTTGTACGAGTGAGATCGTACGAATTAGCCACCTCGTAAAATATGTACGAATTGCCATGAGATTGGGCTGGGCATGCTCACATGCTTATCTAACAAGAACTTAAATCTATTAAATTGGTTAAAGAAAACGTTATTTATTTCGTCTTGCTCTACGGGTATAAACTAAATGCATGGATTTTCCTTCATTTAGCAGTACACTGAAAAAAAGGGTGCAGAAACAATTTTTTATTCACAAAGACTGAATAAAAACTGAAATGCTATTTTCTTGTAAAACATACTCCAATAATCTTTGTTTAATTTATAATTTTGTTTTATTCATTTATAAAGTAAATTTAGATTATTAAAATTATTCAAACTTTATGGAGAAGTTTGTTTGAAAGGGTGCAAAAAAAGTATAGGCCTAATGTCTTTGTTAACTACAGGTAGGTGGTTAAAAATTTGTATTTATTAGTTTTATTATTATTTCCACGAATCATACACTGACTATGACCATTTAAATTTAAACTGGCTAACTAATTATCAAAATGTACAAAATGTACAAAAGCCAACACTGGTGTCTCATATCTATGTCTCTTATTGGCAATACGTTTAAAGATGTGTCAGACCTTAATCGTCCATCCATGTGGGCCACTGATCCTGGTGACAGCGTGTGAATGTAGATTCCTGGACAGCCGCCAGCAGAAGGTACACAGCACAGGCCAATACCTAAACCTACACCAAACTCTGAGCCAATACAGAAAACACACATTTAGAAATACTCACATGCTCACATGTTCATGATTGCATCTTAATCTGTTACTATAACATACAATTTTAGCAGGGCTGTAATGTAATTAGAAATGGCCAAACTGTCCCCTTCAATATTTGATATTTGTGACCCTGGACCACAAAACCAGTCTTAAGTCGCTGGGGTATATTTGTAGCAATAGCCAAAAATACAAAAATCATTAGGATATTAAATAAAGATCATGTTCCATGAAGATATTTTGTAAATTTCTTACCGTAAATGTATCAAAACTAAATTTTTGATTAGTAATATGCATTGCTAATAACTTCATTTGGACAACTTTAAAGGCGATTTTCTCAATATTTTGATTTTTTTTTGCACCCTCAGATTCCAGATTTTCAAATAGTTGTATTTCAGACAAATATTGTCCGATCCTAACAAACCATACATCAATGGAAAGCTTATTTATTCAGCTTTCAGATGATGTATAAATCTCAATTTTGAAAAATTGACACTTAAGACTGGTTTTGTCGTCCAGGGTCACATTTGACAAAATAATTTCTAAGTCACATTTTTAGGCTCACCTGCCATTCGTCAATGTCAAAATGACTGAGATGGCCAATCAAATAAAAGAAGACGAGGCTTTACTTTTCACAGAAACCGAGCGCAGCGGCGCATCAGTGAAAGAGTGCAAGGTAAGAAGCTAAACATGTAATATCTGACAATTGTTTTATAATAAAAAATGTCAAATGACTAACAGTAATATCCAGTGACGCAAACTACTCAATTTAGCTATTTTGAATTGAAAATATAGGCTGTCATTTCCGTGATCCATTTAATTCATAAAGGAATGCGACGAGGGAAGAAGCATTTTTCTGTTTTGCATTTTCAACACATTAGGCATACAAATAAGAATGAATGGGTGAATATAAGCTAAAAGAAAAATATTAGCAAACAGTTCAAATAGATTAGCCTACTTTGCAAAAAAATCTGATTATTGTCCTTTTAATGTTCTTGTTTCTTTTTCTTTATTCCCCTAAATCCATTTAAATCCTTGATTTATTTAATTCCTTTAAATAAAGACCATTCCCCATGGGGTCTAGACTTTATTTATATTTTACGTCCTAAAACATTGTTCCACCCCAATGTTCTACATGTTTACAATCTTGAAGTTTAGAGATGGCATTTGAAAGCTGTATATTTACTACATGTCTGTTCTTGAAACAAAGGCACAAAGCTATTGCACAGCTTCAAAATTTAACACACAAGGGACTATTTTTATACTGCTTTTATGATGTTTTTTGTCCTTTTGAAGTTTGACAGTGCAATTTACTTTTTTTTTTCAAAGCATACCATATATCTCCCTTTTTTCTATTGTAGGAGAGAAAATCAAACAACATGATGACAGAACTTTCATTATTGGGTGAACTATGGCTTTAAGACAAAATTAAAGTAAAGATGAGTCAACGTCCTCACTGTCAGGCAAGTATTTTTAGTATCTCAAAGATTTGAGTTTGAATTTATGCTGTTGTGCAGCTACACAAATAAGTCACAATTTTGCTCTGAAGACGTTTATGTGCAAGGCTCAGAATGAACATGTTTGTGTGACCTGAAACTTCAGCAACAGCTGGCTGGAGCTCATCACAGTGTTTATCACACCCAAGACAGTGTTCAGTTTTGATAGGGTGTGTTGTGTGTATGTTTCTGAGCCTTCTGTATTAACACAGTTAACCAACTATTTCAATGCAGTTTTTTAAACCAGTCAGAATTAGAAATGCAGGGATAGTCCATCCATGCCGGTTATTTGCTCTCCCTCGTGTCATTCAAACATGTATGATTTTCTTTCTACTGTGAAACACAAAGCAAGCAATTCTGAAGCAATTCTAGTAATTTTTACTGTGCAATTATAGGCTTCAAAAAGCATGATAAATCATCATTACAAAATCATAAAATTAGTCCACACATCTTTTGCATTATGAATAGCTTTGCATGAGAAAAAATTCAATTGCATTAAATTTAAATCTTATTAATTGCCTGGTAGACAAATCGAAATCTTTCACTGCCTTTGAAGTGTGTATGTGACGAAACTTTGATCAATGAGATTTGGATACTCACCCTTCTGCAGCGTGATCTCCATCATGACTCTGTCCTGGGCTTTTGCGGGGTTATTGTGGCAGTTATAGTCTCCCAGATCAGCACTGACTCGACTGATACCAGTGCTGGAGCTCAGAGATCTGGATCGGCATAACTGAGAGACCTGGCCATGGCTGCCCAGCACGGCACCCATCCGCAGACTGGTCCTCACCACCAGCGTTAACAAACCCTTCTTCACTTGCTTCAGAAAGACAATCACAGTTTATTACTGGTAAAACATGACAGATTAATGATAGATAGACATATTGTCTAGGTGGATTAATCAACTGATATTGGGTCATTTTTTTTTATTTATTTTATTATTATTATTTTTTTTAACTTAGTTTTTCTGTCATTTGCAACATTGAGTAAATGTTCTGTTAAATAAATCTGTATTTAATACATTTAATATATTATATATAGAGAGAGAGAGAGAGAGAGAGAGAAAGATACTGATTAAAATAATTATATGCATTTGAAAAATGAGGACTTTTGCTGGGCAAATCGTGATCAGCACAATATTCTTGAGCTTGTTTGTAACATTAACTATATCTGTGATGCAATTTACATTTTAATTTTATAATTCAATACTTAATTTTATTTTTAAAAATTCTATAATTTTATAACAATTTTATCATTAAATGTAATTATTTTTGTATTTATATTTACAGCAAAAATAAGCATATTGTGTGGTATATAAACTACTGTGATAAAAATTACTTAAGCCGTGATATATAATTTTGAACATACTGTGTTATTGAAAAGTAAAAAAAAATAAATAAAAAAAAATATTTTTAAATTATTAATTGATATAATGCTGAAATAAAATATACGTGTTAGATGAAAATATATATACATATTGTATTTTAATTTTTAAAAATAAATATAAGGGTGAAATATATTTTTCACTTCCAGTTAACCAAATTACTGTGGCATTTTAATTTAGTTACTGTTACCAATATGCATTATGTGTTTCTTCATTATGTGTGCCAGTTCATTAATTACAGGTCAACTTTGAAACATGAAGCCAACCGGATGAGGTTACTCACTTTAAACTTGTGTAAGGCATCTTCATGGGTCAGGCCGTGCAGAGATTCACCATTCAATTCCAGTATCTCGTCTCCTGTAAACCAGAAACACTAATATAGTTTTCTATCCATTTCTGGGTAATGCAGCTGTGAGTGTTGATGGGAAAGCTTCATTTTGAAGTAAGTGTCTGGACAGATCTGGATAGATATACTCATGCATTACCAATTACAGTGTGATATTTAACTAATGAGCCTACCTTCCTGTAGTCTTCCATCAGCAGCCGCTGCGCCTCCAGGAAAGATGGTCTTCACATAAATCCCCATTGGGCCGTACATGCTGTCTCTTCCTCCTACTATACTGAATCCCAGGCCCTGGAATACCAGGACAGCATTTTTTTTTTTTTTTATGTTGAGAATTCAATGCATTGTATTATTTGTTGCATATACACATTTGGATACCTTTCCATGGCCCTTCATGAGGACAATGTTGGAGATGATGAAGGCCTGTACGCTGCTGCAGGACGGGACCAAGTGTGCTGAACTTAGAGAGCGAGACGGTCTAACCACAGCCTGCAGAGACCAAAAAGAGCACAAATAATGTGGTAAGCAGGTCAACGGCCTACGTTCAGGGTCAAAAAGGGCAATATGAGATGTTTTCATTTCATGAAATTCTGCTACCCAGAGCAGAAGTGGCCATACTGTATTTGAGTTGCATGTGCCATTCCCATGACATTCATTAAAAACAGCCACTCTGCTTATGTGGAGAGGGAAAGCACTTTGTAGAGAGCACTTCTAGAGAAGGAGAGATGCTTTGAGCACTTACTGCAACAGCCATTTATTTGATTACCAGTATAATGATGGCCTTATCAGATAAAGTGCAACAGCCTGTCACTGCCGTTCTCTCATCCAGAACTGTTCAGACAAAACACGTTCTGAACTTAGAACTAAACAGCTGCACCATTGATTTATTTCAGTGTAAACACCCATGACTTATTCACTAACCATCCATAAGTATAATCAGGCACTTTGCTATAATTAAACTCATTGTCATTCTTTTCGCAGTAAAGTCACCAGATTGGATCCTCCACAACGTTACACTCACAATCAGCCTGCAAGATGAGTAACTGCACCAGGCAAATAGTGAGCATCTCAATTTTTTAAGCTTGTTTGTACAGTTAATTGATTTGCATCACTTGCCATTAAAAAGGTTGAGATTTTGCTACATCTGGTATATCTGTGACACAATTTAAATAATTTTTATAATAAAAATTTAATATTTGTGCATTTCATTTTATAATTCAAAACTAATCACTTTATATTTTAATAATAAAATGCAATTATTTTTCATTTCCTATTTATACGTTTATGTACTTACATTTACAGCAATACATATTGGCTGTATATCAGCACAGCTGTGATTCGGCTACAGGCCGAGTGACGTAGGTAATCACAGCATGCCGATATACAGCCATATTTCACGTCTACGGGTGTGATATTGCATTTATACAACAGTTCGACGGCACGAGTGTGTAAAAATAAATTAGGAACAACAACGGAGTGTCTTTAAAAGCCCTCTTTTGTGCAGAATTACTTCCTTCTGCCATGGATTCAAATCTAAAGTTGACAGTTTAACCGCTGAGCCCAAGCCTCCGTTACTAATTCCAAAACGTCACTTTAGAACTAGTAACGAAGGAACGTTGAGTTGCTTCATTAAAAGCTTATTGTATTGCTGTATTTTTCCCGAGGCTTGCATATTTTTTCAATCGTTCTAAATGGGAGTGTTGCGTTTTTTAAAACACCAGGAGCGTGCTGAGCGCTGTGCGTCTTTTTAACAATATTAAGCAATATTTAACTTCTCCATTGTTGTTCAGCCATAATACAAGCAGGGCGTGGCGGTTGGTCGGTATTAGTCCCGTCCCTCATCCACTGTGATTGGTTAGCTGACTGAAAAGTGACAGTGATGAGTGCTGCATTTTACCTGAAGTTGAACATTCTTCAACTCTCGGCGCTGAGAAAAAAATGCCAGAACGCTCAGAGCTCAGCGCGAAAAAGACGCTCAGTGCTCAGCATTCATTCATTCTTCAGCTCAACCTCATATTCACAATAAACATTAGTATGAATGTCTGCTGAGGAAAGCGATATCTTTGTCATACTATCCTATCTTCTGTTAAGGTGATTGACAGCGCTGCTCACTGCATTTGTTGGCTGTCTTACAAGCTGTTGTTAAAAGTAAAAATAACTTCTGTTTCAGTCATTTTCAATATAAAATCTTTCCTTCTGACTTGTAAAAACAGTCTTTTGTCGCTATCTAATGGCAGAACACACTGTTTCCCAATACTAAATAAACAACAACAAAAGCAATCATAAAAGTTGCTGGGCAATTCAGTCAAATACAAAGACAGAACTCTGATATACAGCATTGAAGTTACATAATGTGATGAGATTTTGCCCTCAGCCAAAACAATTTGCTCTGGAACAAATAATAGATTAATGAGACCAAAGACTGCCCGTTAGATTTACCCAAAACAAATTATATCTCATGTTTAACCACTATAGAGACATCAAAGCCAGCGGCAAATTCCAGAAGATCCGGCCGATGTGAGTCTGCTCTTGGAGGGTTTATAAGTGCTGAACAGCCGCTGACGCCCTGGAGCTCACATCTCCGAAATGTCGAAGCAAATTTTCAAATAGACGTTATCTTTATTAACAAACCGCATATCTTAAGTCTAAACAAGTACATTCTCACCTAAAAAAACTCTTAAAACTACATTCTGTGACACAAAACAGTATTATTTTTTAAATTATAGTGGATTTGGGCGTCCGCCATGACACTCGCTGTGAGAAATATGACAACTTCAGAAAGCGGAGTGATTCAAAGGGTGAAACAGCTGTTGGAGTTCTGCTGGACTCTAATATCGCACTCTCATCAGCCAATCAGATTCGAGGACCAGAAAGAACTGTTGTGTGTGTATATATATTTATATATTGTGTGGTGTATATCGCTATTATGATAAAATTACTTATGCTGTGATATCATTTTGACCATACAAGTATTGTTACTGTTAACTAAAACTAATTTTTTATTTAATTGATATAAAGCTGAAATAAAATAAAATGTAAATATGTAAACAAAAATTGGAACTGTTCATTTCTCAAATAATTAAATATTAAATATTTTGCCTTAAAATACGTTTGAGTACTAAAAGTACTAAAATTACTAGAACTAAAACTAAAAAAGGCTAATAAAAATGACAAAAACATACAACAAAATTACTAAATTCAAAATTAAAATGAAAACTAAAAATATAAAAATAAAAACAACTTTAGAATATTAATAAATACTAGATAGACTTGAGATAGACCATGACAGTTTCTGAATGACAATACATTTCTGGCAACAAAAAACACGTTCTTAAAAACAGTTAACGGAAGCCATTGACTTACATATGGAAAAAAATACAATGGCAGTCAATGGCTACCATCAACTGTTTGGTTACCAACATTCTTCAAAATGTCTTCTTTTGTGTTCAACAGAAGAAAGAAACTCATACAGGTTTGGAACAACTTGAGTAAATGATGACCAACTTTTTATTTTTGGGTGAACTTTCCCTTTAATGCAACCAAAACAGTCCAGATTCTGTGACCGGTTCTCCCTCCCTCACCTGTGGAACGCTGTGAGGGAATTCCAGCTGCTGAGAGAGAGACTTCCTGTTGCCGTAAAAGCCTGCGGTGGCGTGGGCGGGACACGGGAACAGCTCTGGCGTCTTCATAATGATGGTATCCAAGTCTCCAATCCAGTATGGGTGAACGCCTAAAACCATGTGGATATGTGGAGTTACATAAGACATGCTCTTGATATTGGACAATGTGAACAGCATGTGAGCATCAGTGTAGCAAGAGTACAACATCATATGTTTATGTTCAGGAGCACAAAAACATGTTCACATCTCCTGTGGGATATTCTCAAGAGTTCATGAAGTTATGTAATGAAAAAGGTCATGCAGTGTTGCATGTGTGTAGTCAGTGCTTGAACTGGGATTAGCACAGTTGAGTTATACTATAAACAAATACTGAGAGATGGATTGGGATAGTGCTATGACTCTTGTGTTCATGCAGGTTTGTCTCACTGGTGGAGTTGGAGCGAGATCTCTTGCAGGACGTCTCTTGGCAGCTCTGATCCTCGTTGTCGCAGTTCTTGCTGTCATCGTCTGACACCTTAATAATTGGCATCTGCAAACATGCACATGGTATTAGTATGCTAGAAGAAATAGTATTCTAGAAATCATTCAGAAATAGGGCTGGGTGCTACGACAAATATGGTAGATATGTGTCGACCAAAACTGTATTCTTGATTTCAGTGTGTATATCAGCGGACAATGTTGCATTAAGTTGTGGAGCAAGAAAATGCACAATGAGATGTGTCCCAAACACTTCTTGGATTATCCTAAAAATGATCACTTGGTTATTTAATAAATCCTTTTCAGTCAGATTGTCAGCAAATGTAACTATATGTAAGTCAATGTGTAATTTATTTCTCATAATTGTCTTTATGTCTCACATTTGCAACTTTATTTCTTATAAATGTGACTTCATATCTTGTTATTGCCATTTTATATCTCACAGTTGGGACGTTATTCTCTTGTAACTTTATTTATTGTAATCATAACATTATATCTCACAATGCGACTTAACTAACATGGAAAAGATTCAGTAAGATTTGTTTTTAAAGAAATTGATAAAGTGATCAAAAGTAAAGACATTTATAATGTTACAAAAGTTTTGTATTTCAAACAAATGCTGCTCTTTTGAAGAATTCTGAGATACAGTATAAATACAGTCGAAGTCAAAAGTTTAGATACACCTTGCAAAATCTGCAAAATGTTAATTTTGTCCACAAGAGAAAATAGTTGCATTTAAAAGAAATGACCCCATTCAAAAGTTTATATACACTTGATTCATAATACTATGTTGTTATCTGAATGATCCACAGCTGTGTTTTTCCTCCAGCTCCCACAAATTCTTTGGTTTTCCAGCATTTTTGTGTATTTGAACCCTTTCCAACAATGACTGTATGATTTTGAGATCCATCTTTTCACACTGAGGACAACTGAGGGACTCATATGCAACTATTACAGAAGGTTCAAACGCTCACTGATGCTCCTGAAGGAAAAACCATGCATCAAGAGCCAGGGGGTGAAAACCTTTTGAATTTGAAGATCAGGGTACATTGAACTTATTTTGTCTTCTGGGAAACATGAAAGTATCTTCTGTAGCTTCTGAAAGGCAGTACTAAATTGAAAAAAAAATAATAATAATAATTTTGGCAAAATAAGAAAAATGTACACTTCTTCATTCTGTTCAAAAGTTTTCACCCCCCGGCTCTTGCATGGTTTTTCTTTCTGGAGCATCAGTGAGCATTTGAACCTTCTGTAATAGTTGCATATGAGTTGTCCTCAGTGTGAAAAAGATTTTTCTGAAGAACAGCAGGAATTTTAACTGTTCAGGACAAACAAGGGACTCTTGAACAACTATCACTAAACAAAAAACACAGCTATCACTAAACAAAAAACACACTTTTGAACGGGGTCATTTTTATAAATTCAACTATTATTTTCTCTTGTGGACTATATGTAAACGTCTTTTATGTGAAATATCTTATTCAGGTCATTTTGTATGATCCCTCTTATTTTGGTAAAATAATTAACATTTTGCAGATTCTGCAAGGTGTATGTAAACTTTTGACCTCAACTGTACATACATACATACATATATACGAAATGTTTCTTGAGCAGCAAATCAGCATATTAGAATGATTTCTGAAGGATCATGTGACACTGAAGACTGGAGTAATGATGCTGAAAATTCAACTTTGATCACAGGAATAAATAATATTTTAAATTGTATCCAAATAGAAAAGAGATTTTGTTTAATTGTAATAATATTACATAATATTACTGTTTTTACTGTACCTTCGTTCAAATAATTGCAGCTTTGGTGAGCAAAAGAGACTTCAAAACCATAAAAAGAAAATAATAATAAATAAATAATAATAATAATAATAATTAATTGTAGATATCTCAAAATATGACTTTTTTTAAATAAAAAAATAAGATATAAATAAGGCACAAACTGGCATCCATAGCATATCCATTTCAGTCATACCACCCACCCCTCTTTCAAAACACAACATATGACTCTAATTAAGCTAAAGATCACAAAGATCACTTTGAATCTGAGGATTTTCCAGCTGAAGGGAAAAACAGGGTATGCTCCCCACCTTCAAGTTATTGTTGTTTCCCATTGCCTCCTTTTCTCCATAAGTGTAGCCAAGCTGGTCTGATTCACTGACATTAGCGAACAGAGCTCTGCTTTCACATGGAGAGAAACCCTGCAGTACAAACAACAGATAAACATACTATGATTCTCCTCAAAATCTGAATGGGTCGTACCAAAAAAAACCCTGTACCATTCTGTACTATTCTGTGTCTCTTTTTCCATCCTGAATTAATTTTTAATCCCTGCATCTGGGATCTGCTCAGTGTCTTGAATGGATTCTGTGTTGTTTAAGGCCTGTTTAATCACATTTGATTTTGACATTTCTGCTCAAAGAGAGGTCAAACCAAGTATGCTTAGCTGGTTATGTGCGGTTTGCTAAGGTAAGCTTCACTATTACCAATACTTATACTTTGGGTCAGTCATTTGAAGAAGCCCTTAACCCATGAGTATTAAACTTTGGTTGTAACTTGTCTCACGCCATTTATGCAACAGATTATACCTCAAATCATGTTGCTTTTGGAAGAGAACTGTATTTTAATTTTTTTACACTGAAAAAGGATCCAAACCATATCTAGTGAATTAATGGTGGGCTCTTTTGACTTATGCCAGGAAATACCCACCTAGTAACCATATATTTTAAATATATGTTGTAAACAGTGAAGCTCGATTAAATATATTTTTATATTTAAAAAAAATTAATTAATTTAGTTTCAACCTTCATATAGACTTCAAAATGTATTTCAAGGGCAAGAAAATACATTTCCAATCTTAAAGTAGCCTACATTTAGGCTAAATGCAAATATAAATGGAATAAAAAAAAACCTACTAGATCAAAACTACTCACTAGATTTATAATGATATATATATATACACAGTGGGTAAAATAAGTATTGAACACGTCACCATTTTTCCCATTAAATATATTTCTAAAAGTGCTGTTGACATGAAATTTTCATATGTCCAGAAATTAAGTTCTGTGTAATAAAATGGAATGACCCAGGGAAAAAGTGTTGAACACGCTTACTGAAATTGATTTAATAGTTCGTACAAAAGCCTTTGTTGGCAATGACAGCTTCAAGACGTCTCCTGTATGGAGAAACTAGTCGTATGCATTGCTCAGGTGTGATTTTGGCCCATTCTTCCACACAAACAGTCTTCAAATCTTGAAGGTTCTGTGGGTCTCTTCTATGAACTCTGATCTTTAGTTATTTCCATAAATTTTCTATTGGAATCAAGTCAGGTGATTGGCTGGCCATTCTAGCAGCTTTACTTTCTCTGAAACCAATTGAGAGTTTGCTTGGCTGTGTTTGGGATCATAGTCTCGCTGAAATGTCCACCCTCATTTAATCTTCATCATCCTGGTAGATTGCAGCAAGATTGTTATCAAGAATGTCTCTGTACATTTTTCCATTCATCCTTCCTTCAACTATGTGAATTTTGCCAGTGCTACACCATGATGTTTTGGGGTGATGTGCAGTGCCATTTGACCTCCAAGCATGGTGTGTATTATGGAATCCAAAGAGTACAATTTTTTGTCTCATCTGACCAGACTATATTCTGCTTGTATTTCATAGGCTTGTCTAAATGTTGTGCAGAAAACTTTAAACGAGCTTCAACATGCTTTTTCTTTAGCAATAGAGCCTTGCATGGTGAGCATGCATACAGGGCACGGCGGTTGAGTGCATTACTTATTGTTTTCTTTGAAACAATTATACACTGTAAAAAAAAAAACAAGTTGAGCCAACTTAAAATTTTAAGGCAACCAGCTTCAGCAGATTTTTTCGTTTTCAACAAGTTTATACAACAATAATTTGAGAATCTCCCACAAAAATAAGTTGAGCAAACTCAAAAATCTGCTGAAGCTGGTTGCCTTAAGCTCTAAGTCTTTCTGAAGATCTCCACAAGTGATCCTTGGCTCTTGGACAACTCTTCTGATAATTATTTTTACTCCTCTGTCAGAAATCTTGCAAGGAGCACCTGGTCGTGGCCGGTTTATGGTGAAATTATGTTCTTTCCACTTCCAGATTATGGCCCCAAGAGTGCTCACTGGAACATTCAGGAGTATAGAAATCCTTCTGTAACCAATGCCATCAGTATGTTTTGCGTCAATATAAGCTCTTTGCTTTTACCCATCATAAAATGTTTCTTGTGTGACATGTTGGTCATGAGACACCTTTTTATAGGCCATCAGTTGGGACTGAACCAACTAATATTAATTTCCACTGACAAGAGGCAGGATTGTTTTCTAATTACGGATAGATTTCAGCTGGTGTCCTGGCTTTCCATGCCTTTTTGCACCTCCCTTTCTTCATGTGTTCAAAACTTTTCCCCTGTGTCATTCCATTTTATTACACATGACATCTGGTGAAAATTTCATGTCAACAACACCTTTAGAAATATATTTACTGAGAAAAATTACTTATTTTACCCTCTGTATATGTATATATACACAGTATATACAGTATATATTGTAAGCTATGTTATATGTTCACACAAGTTATAGACAACTAAGTTTTTCTTCAAATGTGAGATATGTATTTTTTTAACTGAAATACTGTATAGAGGGCAAAATCTATGCTTTTAAAAAATATATTTATATTTCTTAAAAACATTTTTTAAAAATGGCCAAAATATGTATTGTTAGAAAATATTAAACATATTTTAACAAATATTTTTTTGGCTATTTTATATATATTTTAAATGTATTTGAAAACATATTTTGCATTCACATTTTCTTCAATTAATGTAAACCTCATGAAAATTGTTGACATTCATTTTATCTTCTTTTTGTAATGATTATCTTGTTTGCATAATAAATATAACCTATATCTCAGAACTACAAAGCAAAATGGTTAATGTTACTGAAAATAATCATGCAATGATTAAAAATGTTTCAGACGGTCTGAGTTCTTACATTTTTCCAAAGCAGACAGTTTCCTGATATTTTTGAACTTCACTGATTAGTTTAAGTATTTCTGTCTAATTGAAACCATTCTCAACTAAACAGCACCCTCATTTTGTTGGATTTTTCAAATTAAACAAGAACAATAGATGGTCTGTTTCAAAGAAATAACCTCCTAATTTTTGCATGGCAATGTCCGCCTGCTGTCAGAGACATAGCTGAGTTTGTGGGAGTGTAGGAGTTATTTGGGATCTCGGCTGGTCGTCTGACATTTTCAGAATGCTTAGAATAGACGTTCATCTATCCCAACCCACAGAACTGGCCTCAGATCAGTTTAGAGGAATGTTGTGATGTTTGTAATGGACAAACAGCTGATAAAGTCTTACTTCAGTGCTGGTGGTTCTACACACAGTCTTCAGCACGGGCCTTTTCTCTGGATCAGCCTCCAGTTTTGCTTGATTGTTTAAAATCTGTCCGTTAAATGGGGCAAGTCTGTCTCCAAAGTAGATATAAGTGTCCCTAGAGACAGAAAACAAAAAAATATGTGTATTAAGGCACTTCTGTTTACGCTGTAATATGCGGAGAGCTGTGTGTGTGGTGTATGTTTACACACATGCATTTTTCATGGGAACATGTGAATAGGGCATTTGTTAGAGGGTTCAACAGTAAGGATAGACAGATGGACCAGGGTCAGTGTGAGCACTTATTTACATAATTTAAGTGTTTTTATTATTATTATTATTATTATTAATGTTTTACTACTACTAGAAAATCTATTATTATTACATTAACATGATATTACTATTAATTAATTGAAATGTATTTATAATAATATTATTTTAATGTTTTATAATGTGAATAATTTTATTTAGTTCCACCATACTCTTCATTTATTATTAATAATAATAATAATAATAATAAGAGTATTGCATTAATTAACCATACAATTACTTTTCATTACAATTATTATTATTATTATTACTACTATTATTGAATTACTAAACATTTTAATTAGTTTTAATTCATTACAATTTATAAAAATGTATATAATTATTTTTCTTTAATTTAAATAATACACTTGATTTATTATTATTATTATTATTGTTGTTGTTGAATTAATTAATCTTTTAATCACTTTTATTTATTATTATTTATTATAAATTATTTTTATGTAATTTAAATAATTTTATTAAGAGTTCCTCTATATACTGAGAAGATTGCTTTATAAGTTTTGATTCTGAACTGTTATATTTAACTTTTAATAATAAAAGTTATCGTTTGTAAATTTTCCTTGTGAGGAAATTCTTATAGAGTTTAAAAAAAAATGTTGTAGTAACACTTTGAATTAAAGATGAAATAAAGATTGAAATAGTATTTTCTTGTAAAACGTACACCAATTATCTTTTTATGTTTATGTATAACTTTTTTCAGCATATTAACTATAAAAAAAAGCTTCAGTGAAATTACCTGCTCATTTGACCCAGCAGAAAGATCCTTATTATTGAACCCTGTGTTTGGACAACATATAAAGCAGCAAAATGAGCTGATTATTACCTGTGTAAATCTTGTCCAACAGACGCACCATTGTTGCTGGACTGAAGTTTGTTATCACCCGCTTGCAGACCCTCCTCTCGCGTGGCGACACACATTCTCCAGAAACTGCTTTCCTGTTCCAGAGGAGCCATCAGATCAGTCAGACAAGGGCACTACTATTCCTCCATATAAAAAGAGCTGTTAACAACCAAAAAAATCTACGGTTTGACAGCTGAGGTAAATGTGACCATAATAGCTGTGCTTTATTAGACCATGAACCACATCAGTGACCTTTACAGGCCCCGCTATAAAGAGCTGCAATGTTTCACAGAATTAACTAGATGAGAGTTAAAGAGAGCAGGAGAGAGCAGGTCATTTTAGCAGGGTAACTTCATATGTGAAGGGTTTAGGAAACAAAAATCATCATGATCAAAACTGTTAAGTGCTGGTAAAATCTTCAGTCCCGCTTTTGCTTGAAATACCATACTAACATACTACTCATACTATTTCTGCAGCATGCAGTATGCTTGCTGTGCACAGTATGTGAATGTTCTGTGTGCATGAAATATTCAGATGATCAATTGTGAAACACTGTATCCCACAATGCAGTATGATTGACTTGACCTTTCATTATTAGTGTTATAAATAAATCATTTGGCTGTGATTTTTACATCTCCTTCTTGATGTTATTTCACCTTAATGGCAAGGACAAAAAAGTAATATATATATATATATATATATATATATAATTATACATAGAAGTAGGAATTATATATATATATACTGTATATATCACATAATTTAGCATTTTAACACATTAAATAAGTAAAACTATAATACAATGAATATTTATATATAATATTTTTCTTGATGTTTTATTTCACCTTAGTGCAGAGGATACTTTTACAAAAAAAAAGTATTTAATTTTAAATCATCATTATTATTATATTTAAATTAGTTTTAAATAATTTTATTATATTTTAAAATTATAAATTATATATAATATTTTGTGCAGTATAATACAATGAATACCTTGTACGCCAAGTCAAACCTTAGTGCCAAGGATTAAAAAAGAGATTAAAATGCAAAATGATATATATAGAGAGAGATAGAGAGAGTTTAACAAGAGATTATACTATTTATATTAATACATAACATTTTTTAAATAATTTTATATTTTCTGCACTCACATTTAGAAAGTGATAGATCATATACATTTTTTTCTGCAGTGTTATTATTGTGGCATTATCTAACTGCAGCTAAATGGAGCAAAATTTTAATTTTTTTTGTCTAAATTGGCTAGTCTTGTCCAGAGTAGGTTACAACCAGAGTTGGGTATAAGGCCTTACTCAGTACCGCGTTACTGTAGGCCCTAATCTAATTACTTTTCCTGGTAAGGCAGTAAAGTAATGAGTTACATTTTAAATTCATGTAATTTGATTACAGTTACTTATGTCAGTAAAATGATGTTACTTAAGTTACAAATACAGTGTTTTTAAAAAATAAAGTAAAAATCATGTTTTGCGCGTCAGTAGGCTATGCCCTTTAATAAATCACCGGAGATAAAACAAGATAAAATGAGAGTCCTACAACATTTAGATGCAATGAAAGGTTGCCTATCATATTTAAAACGTTGCACTAGACATATTTTAGTCTGGCATTATAGTTTGGGAAAAGTTCAACAAGTGAATGTGTACAAGTTTATTTCACAGTAACACTAATAAAGTAAAACAATAAAGGACTCATCAGAATGAGATCAACCGCTGGATTAAACCGCGTCGGCATCACAATTCAAGGCTTATTCCTCACAGCCGCGTCTTCTTCCAAAAACGAAAAGTAGCCGAGAGGAACTTGAATCTTTCTACAGAGGTGACTTGAGCGTCTCAAGCTTGGTTTCGCGCGGATGATTATCTTCTAGCGCGCGATGTGCGTGGGCATGATCACATTATAGGTGAGCTCAGACGGGAAAGACTGGACCTCGCGTTGGTTTCATACGGATTATTTTATCAGAGAATATTTGTTTTCGACATGACTTACTTCATTTAATAATAGACACTTCAAGCTTTCTTTAGATATACTGTATTTCTCATGTCATGTTCGTTCATTCAAGTGACTCGTTTCAGGAAGATATTCACGGAGGCTGAGAATACAGAAAACGCAGCCTATTTGTTTTCTTTATTTTACAAAACCAAAAAAAGAAAAAACGTTTTGTTGATATTGAGAGTGAATCAGGGTATACGAATAACAAGCCTACTTACATATTTTTTTCAGTCAATATGAAATTAATGAAAGAACTATGAATTTCTCTTTGTAGTGTAATTTTTAGGTTTGATAACTTGAAAAGTAAAGTAAACTTGAAAGTAACTTGAAAGTAAAGTAATTAGTAATCTGATTACTTTTTAAATGCAGTAATCAGTAATGTAATCAAATTACAATTTTAAACAAGTAATTAGTAATTTGTAGTGGATTACTTTTTTTGTAACTTAAATTTTGTGCAAAGGTCAGGCGGTGTTTTATCGGTATGTTATGATTTAAGACTACAGGAATGTCCTACAGTATGTGAGCTGTATGAGCGCTGC
Organism: Onychostoma macrolepis; assembly: GCF_012432095.1. Taxonomy (NCBI): domain Eukaryota; kingdom Metazoa; phylum Chordata; class Actinopteri; order Cypriniformes; family Cyprinidae; genus Onychostoma; species Onychostoma macrolepis. The sequence continues at coordinate 41,263,037 of NC_081161.1, forward strand.
GTTCTGTGTCTCTCTGTATCACAACAAGCTCTCTTTTGTGCAGTAGTAATGAGTTGGGCAGAACCACAGAATCTCCCATCACACCAGCCATGTGATAATGATTCATTTCAGCAGGAGACGTCCCTGTGATCCAGGCAGGCAAGCCAGAATTAAGATTGCACGGAAAAGTTTTGAGAAATACTCTGGCATTCTCAGATATCATCATCGGGATTCATCAAATATGAAACTAATTCAATTTCAGATGTAAAGAAGCTCTACAGAAGATCATACAAGTGTCACAGTTCAATGCTGTTTTACAATGTTTGTATATTATAGTTGTCTTACATAATAATTTTTAGATTGTACATAGCTTTTAATTTCCACAGTCTTTCATATGAACATACTGTATAGTTCTTTTAATTTAAGTGCAAAGTTGTCATTTTTTATTAAATTATTAAATTTTTACTGTATTTTTACATACACACACACACACACATGTATGCATGTATGAACGTATGTATGTATGTTACTTAAAAATGTATATACTGTATATGTTATATATTTTCTGCACAGTTCACTTGCAGAATGTGATACAACATACGTTATATATTTTTTTCTATTATTGTGGCATCATCTATTTAATAATTGAATAATTTTATTTTTCTTTCCTTCCTTGACTTTGTCTTCATTATGTAAGCATTTCTTTTAATATTGTGTTTGCAATGTACTATATAATAAATAAACTTGCTTTACTTAATATGTGAACACTTCAGTGACTGGTGGACGCATGTGTTTTGTTCTAGGCAATCCAAAGCAACACCTGCGCTAAAAAAAAAGTTTCACCACTTACATTTCATTCATGAATTAAACATGACAGGAAAGCAGTGCATTAACAACTTCTGGAAAGCTCTTCCTAAAGGTACTTGAATAATTGTTAGTCGTTATTTCTTATATCTAGATAGTCTAATAAACCTGGCAATATATATTAAGAATATTGTTGGCGTTTTGAGCAATTGCTTTTGTTCCTCATTTTTAAGTCTGCTTAATGCATAATGCAAGCGTTCAAACATCTACTAGCTACCCAGAAGTATTCACATTTGGAAAAAGAGTGATAGAAACTTAAATGCAGGTCTGACGGAAGTTCATTCTTCTGTGATGTCATCAGATGCAACCAATAGGCAAGCCCAGCTGCTGTGATGTCATCAGTAACACCTACCTTGATAGAGAAGGACCTCCTCATAGTTCTTTTGGGGGCCTCTTGGCCCCTCTGAGGCGCCTGGATGCTGACGCTCCTCGTCATGTACTTTTCCGAATTTCCCATGGACCCTTCCAGCGGGTCCCTGCGGTGTGTCTCCTCCAGCCCGCCGTCCCAGGGCTCACGGTACCTCTCTTCTGGGCTGGACGCGTCCTCATTGGTGCTGGAGCTGCAGATGATGAGCGACCGTGACAGGATGGCCAGTTTCTTGGAGCGCAGTCCCGCTTTGCCCCTCTCCATCCTCTTGGTTCTCCTCCTGTGATGCAGCTGCTGGTGGTGGGTGTTTCTCAGAGGCAGGATGGCCACAGAGGGAGGTTCTCTCCCAGGATGCATCACTGCTAATGGAGGGGGCCGCTCTGCAGACGAGAGCAATTAGAAAATTCAGTTAGGAGTCCGTTCTGCCATCCTCCCGTTCCCTAAGTGTTCTCAGAAATCACAGAGGCTACAGACACAGATAAGAGCGCTTTTCTTCTCTGATCCATGACGGAGGAAAAAAGAGAAAGTATTGCCCCATGACTGTGAGAGATTTTTTGTGTGTGTGTGTATTCAACATGAGGTGAAATAGACTGCATTTCTTTGTAATTGTTTGTGAAATTTACTATCAAAGTGAAAACTGTTCATACACCAAAAAAAAAATTCAGTTTACTTCTAAATGTTGCATTTAATTCAGTGTTACTTGCCATTCCTTTGTATTTATTTGTGAAATTTACTAGCAATTTCTGAGTGAAAATTGTTTCAAAGTAATGCTACACCATTTGTTGTTGCTTTTTCAGTGCATTTTTTTTTTTTTTTCAATGAAGCACAGAAGAATGCATCATGCAGCTCTTTCAAAGTGACAACGTCTTCAAAAAGGACAAAAAGCACCATGAAGTCCCAGTAAACTCGAGCTTTTTTAATCCTTTTTTGGAGTTTGACAAATACAGTCACTTTAATCTGTTATAATAAAACATAAAGATACTTCAAAATCTTCTTTTTGAAGGAAAAAATAACATCATACAAGTTTGGACTGACATGAGGGTTAGTAAACAAAGACAGAAATTTTATTTTTGGTTGAACTGTCCCTTTAAGAGATTTTGAACATTTTGATCTTGGCTCTTCATTTAAATGTAAGACTGTCAAGTTACTTTTTCTAATTAGAAAACCCAGTCTGATGCAAATCTCTCAACAGAAATATATTATCTGTACAATATTGAGGAGTCTAAACCTAATGGTTTTGTTGTTTTCTTTCTTTACAGGCATGACGGGATCCGTCATGCATTATAAATGACCGGCTGCACATACATTACCAGTCATGTGAGATGAGCTCATATTCACGCTGACATGTGGGAATATACTGTGACTGCTAGCGTCTAAAGCGCCATGTACTGTACTTTGGTGAGAATGAAGTCATAATCACCTGCTGGTGATAGTGAGCATTACTGCACCTCAAAGAGAAGATTGCTTGTTCAGCGTTTCATGACCTCTCAGATATTCATGCATTATGAAGTCCTTTTGTGGTATTGTCTGCAAGAAGCTTTGGGGTCTGAGACTCAACAGACTGATTCGTTGGAACGGTCAGTTAGTAAACTTCTTGCACTTCCAGCAGCTGTTTGCTAATATTGCTCCCATTTACTTTACAGATGCCACTCAAGTTTCGAAATGGGAGGGGCGGTACAGACAGATCATGTAAATCATATTTTTGTGTTACATACATACTATTTATCATGGTAGGATTTATAAAATTCACAAATTTTATCCTTCAGGCCTTGTAGCTAAATGTACCACACCGACTAGCCATTGCGATACAATATCACAGAGACACACTTTGCTTAAATATTGTATATTTATCTGTTTTGATAAATAAATATGAGATCTATAGATTAAGTCTAAGTTGAGCATTTGCTTATTTCCAAGTCTACGTCAAAACTCTAATGCCAATAATTTGATAGGCCAATGTAACGTCAAACATCACAATTAGAAATAAATGTACAAAAACATTAAAATAATGACATTGACATTAAATGTATTATATATATATATATATAATATATATTTGTAATAATTTATAATAAAATTGTACACAGTTGTAGAGTCAAAGGTAGGCTTCAATGTTTTTAAATTATTTCATTATTATTAATAACTCATTTTGGTGCATATAGTCAAGATTATGATTTGTCATGATATTATTTTACAATATCCACTGTAAAGCTGTTTTTCACTTTGTCAATAATAACTTGTATTTGGCCATTGATTGATTGATTGATTGATTGATCGATTGATTAAACTTTATTATCCACCATTGTGGAGATTTTCCTTTGGCTTCTCAAAAAAAAAAAAAAACTTGCTCTCATATGGGTTGGAATGACATGAGGGTGAGTAAAGTTTCATTTTTTGGGTGAACTATATGTCATAATACATCCTCGTTGTCAAACATTTATTTATATGATATTTAATCCACATCACTTTTACATCAATCACTTCTATGGAAAGACATTACCCTCAATCTTATTCAGATTGCTCATATGAGAATTAAAATATTTCCCCCCCTTTGAAGTCTAGAAATATTATGACCTCCACAAATGAAACTTTATGAGAGCAGCTCCCACTCTTGGCCTTTAAACACTACATTACCCAGCAGCTCCTTTGTTTTCTCTGGCACTGATTGCCACAAAAAGTCCCAACTTCAAATACTGACAAATGACTCCAGCGTCCACAAAGTGTTGTAACGTTCTGGTGCTGCTGAAGTTTGATAGGGTAATTAGTCTACCGAGAGAGCTTTGTCTAGGCTCGTTAGTAGCATGGGTCCTGATGCAATGAACAGCGAGGCTCTGTTCCAGCACCTGGTGAGCTGCATTTGCAGAGACGGCATTTAAAGTCATCTTATAGACGTGCTGCTGGTGTGAAGGATGTTCAGAAAGGTAGGAGAAACGCGTCAAGATACAAAAAGCGTCATTTAATTGACACAGTCTTTAATGGTGCGTTTAAGTCATGTCGGGAAATATCGCATTTGCAAATTGAACGCACACCAATGCCGCCACAATGTTGTAATTATAAGAGGGAACCTCGGAACTTTCTTTAAGCCAAGAGTTTCCAAGTTGGGGGCGTAAAAATGTGGCAGACGCAATAGATGCAGCGTCTGTACTGATACATTTGTTGAAATTAAGGAAATAATTATTTTTCATTTTCAATAAAATTGTCTAAGTTGCATGTACAAACATATGATAGTCCTGTGCAATTACAATAGAATATATAACCATTCAATTTACGGCATCTTCATACAGAGAACTACGGCTCTGTGTAGTTAGTAAATGCTGCTCCATCTGAAAGCAGGTGATGGAGATTTACTACTAATCACAGAACCGGCTTTACTGACAAGATGTGCATGACAATCTCATTTGATTAATCGTGCAGCCCTAAATGTGACGCACGTATAAATTCTCCTCCCCCTTCACATCTGTAGTAATAATTTATATTTTGTCATACATGTCATATATTTCAACAGGGCATCTTACTTTATTAATATTTATTATGAATGCCATAAATAACGAGCTTTAACAACATAAGAGCAGATCCCTTTAGCGCAGCTAGTAACGCTTGAGAGGTCAAGAATCCATTCTCTGTAGATCCCACCTTCTCACGCCCCATGATTGGTCGATTTAAGCCTGCACGCTATAGGTCAAACTACATTTCAGTCATTACATTCAGCAAAAAATAAATAAATAGAGGCAAAACCCAGATATTTTAGGCAATTTAGAAATCCCGACCAACACATTTCTGGGAATAGGAGAACATATAGTCACCCTAGCTTACACCAAATTCTGTTGAAACCAATTCTGAGTTGAGCTCCTGCCTTTTGTATAGTGTTTCAAATGTATGTGCAGTAGACAGCAGGGCAGCTCACAGTGTTTTAAAACAGAGTCTGTATGTTTTTTTCTAAATGGATGTCTGAATGAATCACTGAGATGTACTGGGTTATTCATGATGAAATATCAGCCTTGTGCTTGCCTGCTTTAGGCCAGAGCAAAAGTAGCAATATCTGCCAACATATGTTGCAACTTGCAATCACTGAGACCAGCTCTCTGGCTGATACATCTATTCATTTAACAGATGCTTTTATCCAAAGCGACTACCATATGAGGAAACAAGTGTCTTCACTTTGTCGATCACATTTGTAAACATTTTAAGACTAGAGTAAATTGTTTAATCTGATCCTGGAACAAAACATATGTTTTCTTCATTGCAAGCATCATAAGCATGTTTTTAAAAAGTGAAAAATATGCTCAAAAATTTTGGCACATTGCAATATGGGTAAATTAATGTGATCTGAGCAATGCAATTTCATTTACCTCCCAGAATAACTGTGTTTGCAGTGTGTAGCACCTAATGTTGTACTAAAACCTGCCGAATGAAAATGTCAAAAAAAAAGAAAGATAGAAGAGTAAACAGAACTAAAATGGTAAGATGTAGGTGAAAGGTTTTAATGGCACATTCCGTCTATTTTTATGTTATTTGCAGCAATACTTTCCAACTGTGTGCAGAATATAATTTGCAGTAATTTCAGTGGCACAGTATGAAATTGTTTCCTGTTTGAAATGTGTTGACTCAACTATTGATGTAATGGTGCAGAGCCGTCATACGGTTTCGTTTGTAGACTTTTGAAAGAAAAATAGACCAAAAGCAACACTGGTTCATGGAAATGATGAAGTGACAGGATGATCTGACAGAAGTAGCATTTAAATAGATCAATGACAATGAAAACCTTTAGAAAATGTGTTTGTTTGTTTGTTTGTTTGTTTGTTTGTTTATTTGTTTGTTTGTTCCTGTCCCCCCTGATGAACAGACAGCCTTTTATCAACAACAGCACAACTGAATAATGCATGAAACATAATGGTGGTTGCTATAGAGTAATTATTGCTATTTGCAAACTAACTGAATACCTAGTTTAAGTCTTAGATTCCAGATTTCCATTGTTTCGTTTTCACGTTTCTCTTGTTTATTACCCATTTCTCTTAAACACCTCTGCCACTGTTTATGAAAGTATAAACAATTCCTCCTTTAATCAAAAGCATTTGTCAGATCCCAGCAAGCGGTGCTTTTTCTAATCAAACCATTTCCATATTATGCAATGATTAAAAGCCGTCCCAGCAAACTCTGCATTCAATTACTCTGAGACACAACATTCAACTTTTTTATAATGGTAATAAATTGTACGTTACTCTCATAACTGCAATATGAATCAGCACATGTTATGCTTCCACTGATGCATTGGACAGATTGCATGGTTTAGCTGGGACAACGTTGATGGATCTGTCTCCATCCGATCTAATTATGACAAACATTAGCATCTGGAGTTCAGTATAGTATCAAAGGAAACATGCACAAGCTCTGGGATACATGCACAGTGATTGCATGCAATGCTACGGTATTTTCTCTGCATATGTTTGGTTGATGCCATTTAACCTGACATGGTAAACTGTGTTTGTGTCTTAACATCTGTTTCTGAGCTCTGAATCAGGTGTGGCTAAATGTCGCATGTAAGTTTCCAGCAAAGAGGAATGAAAGACTCACCAAAGCTGAGCATTTTCGTGTCTTGCAGTGAAATGATCCCTGTGTTGTGAGTCTCGTCCTAGCAGTTGTTTGGTAGAGTATTCCAGAGGGAAGACGCTGGTCAGTTCAGCATGATAAAAGTCCACTGCTGAACAAGTTCCCCCTCTATGCTCAGAAATGTCTCCCTCTCGCTCGCTCTCTCTCACTCAGAGTAGTGCCAGAGGCTGTCAGTGAGTTAAGAGGAGCGTTTGTAACTGCCGCCTACCCTCCCTTTCCAGCGGCCAGCTGAACACAAGTGTGTCTCATAGAGCTGGCCACCAAATCACAGCCCCCTTCCTGTCTGACAGTTTAAAGAGAGAGGGAGAATGAGACTTTCTCCATCTGTAAGGGACCTTACACCTAGTCAACACGCAAGGCTTTCTTTTGCTGGCCACCTTGTTTCAAGCAAAAACTCACTTAATTTTCACTTGTTTTTGCTGAAAACAAGACAATATTTTTACTTGTCTAGAAAATCCTTCTTGATTTAAGAATTTTTAGGTATTTTGGCTGGAAACAAGAAAAAAAATCTAAGAAAAGCATTTTTTGCAGTGTTGCTGATGTTTATGATTTATGTCTTTCTTCTTTGGAACACAAAAGGAGAAGTTTTGATGATTGTTCATGATACTTACTTCCATACAGTGTAATTGGATGGTGAGGATCTCAAAATTTATCAGAAAAATACCGTAATAAGATCATAGAAGTAGTCCATATAACTCAATAGGTATCATTAGGGGAAGGGGAAAGAAACTGTCATTCTAGAGAGCATTTTATTGGACAGAAATTTGAAAAAGAATGATGGATCATCATTTTTAATTCATACAAAAGTTTGTGTAATATATATTTAAAGATCCATCCAGAATATATATATATATTATATATATATATATATATATATATATATATATATATATATATATATATATATATATATATATATTCTGGATAGATCTTTGGCTTTATTTGTAAATAGTTACAAGTTTAAAATGTATTAAAAATAAAGAATAAACAAAAGTTCAGACTTTTGGGGTCATTAATATTTTAAATATATATATTCAGCAAGGATGCATTCAATTGATCAAGAGTGACATTTATTTAAATATATAGACTGCTGCTCAAAAGTCTGGGATCAGTAAGATTTTTTATGTTTTTTAAAGAAGTTTCTTCTGCTCTTCTGATTTCTGAAGGATCATGTGACACTGAAGACTGGAGTAATGATGCTGAAAACTTTGATCACAGAAATAAATTATATATTAAAGCATATTAAAATAGAAAACTTATTTTAAATTGCAATAATATTTCACAAAATAACAAAATATAAAATAATATAAACAAAATTTTTTTAAAAATCTGTATTTTTGATCAAATAGATACAGCCTTCATGAGCAGAAGAAACATTAAAAAATCTTACTGATCCCAAACTTTTGAGCGGCAGTGTGTGTGTGTGTGTATGTATATATTGTGACGAGTATCCCGAGTTCTCATCAGCGTTGCCCTGGAGACAAAGGCGAAACACCTGCACCGGCTCATCAGGGCTGGGCCGGTCACACCTGATGCTCATCAAACCCCGACCATATAAGCCGGACACGGCTGGGTGAGGAGAAAGAGCGGACTTTCTCCTGAGCGAGGCTTAATGTGTGTGTCTGATTTCTCTCTTTGCAGCAGCCAGCGAGTGACCGACCGACCGACCGACCCAGCCCTGACGAGGGCACCACGGACATTGCCACCGCACAAGCAAGAACCCCGCACAGAGAGCACCACACCACGGCCTCCAGCCACCTTGCACCTACTTCACTCCTTCCTTTATTGAATAAATCCACCCTCCGGGGTATTTATTTGAGCTCTCCTTGTCGCGTGATTCTTCCACCCCGTCACTATATGTATATGTATGTGTGTGTGTGTGTGTGTGTGTATATATATATATATATATATATATATATATATATAATATATACATACAGTATATACAACCTGAATTCCGGAAATGTTGGGACGTTTTTTAAATTTTAATAAAATGAAAACTAAAAGACTTTCAAATCACATGAGCCAATATTTTATACAGGTCTTAAAAAAGTTGGCACGGGGGCAACAAAGGGCTGAAAAAGCAAGACATTTTGAAAAGATTCAGCTGGGAGAACATCTAGCAACTAATTAAGTTAATTGACATCAGGTCTGTAACATGATTAGCTATAAAAGGGATGTCTTAGAGAGGCAGAGTCTCTCAGAAGTAAAGATGGGCAGAGGCTCTCCAATCTGTGAAAGAGTGCGTAAAAAGATTGTGGAATACTTTAAAAACAACGTTCCTCAACGTCAAATTGCAAAGGCTTTGCAAATTTCATCATCTACAGTGCATAACATCATCAAAAGATTCAGAGAAACTGGAGAACTCTCTGTGTATAAGGGACAAGGCCGAAGACCTTTGTTGGATGCCTGTGGTGTTCGGGCCCTCAGACGACACTGCATCACTCATTGGCATGATTCTGTCATTGACATTACTAAATGGGCCCAGGAATACTGCCAGAAACCACTGTTGGTAAACACAATCTGCCGTGCCATCTGCAGATGCCAATTCTATCATGCAAAAAGGAAGACATATGTGAACATGGTCCAGAAGCGCCGTCATGTCCTGTAGGCCAAGGCTCATTTAAAATGGACTGTTTCAAAGTGGAAAAGTGTTCTATGGTCAGACGAGTCCAAATTTGACATTCTTGTTGGAAATCACGGACACCGTGTCCTCCGGGCTAAAGGGGAGGGAGACCTACTAGCGTGTTATCAGCGTTCAGTTCAAAAGCCAGCATCTCTGATGGTATGGGGGTGCATAAGTCGATACGGTATGGGCAGCTTGCATGTTTTGGAAGGCACTATGAATGCTGAAAGGTATATAAAGGTTTTAGAGCAATATATGCTCCCCTCCAGACGACGTGTATTTCAGCAGGACAATGCAAAACCACATACAGCAGCTATTACAACAGCATGGCTTCGTAGTAGAATAGTCTGGGTGCTGAATTGGCCTGCCTGCAGTCCAGATCTTTCACCTATAGAGAACATTTGGCACATCATTAAACTAAAAATATGTCAAGGACGACCACGAACTCTTCAGCAGCTGGAAACCTATATCAGGCAAGAATGGGACCAAATTCCAACGCCTGTAGCAGGCATCAAATTTGAAATGAGCTCATTTTGTGCATAAAATTGTAAAATTTCTCAGTTTAAACATTTGTTATGTTATTTATGTTCTATTAAAATATTGGCTCATGTGATTTGAAAGTCTTTTAGTTTTCATTTTATTCAAATTTAAAAAAACGTCCCAACACTTCCGGAATTCGGGTTGTATGTATGTACAGTCATGTCCAAAAATATCGGCACCCTTGAAATTCTGTCATAAAATTGTTCCAATTGCAAATGTTTTGGTATTCACGTGCTTATTGTTTTTGTTTGCACTGCAACAACACAAAAAAACAGAGAAGAAAAGACAAACTTGATAAAATTTCACACTCAAAAATCTCAAAAATAGACTTGACAAAATTATTGGCACCTTGTCAAAATTGTATGAAATCATTGCTTTTCAAGCATGTGATGCTCCTGTAATTTGTATTTAGACACGCCTGTGGCAAGTAACAGGTGTGGAAAATATAGTAATCACACTTGCAACCAGTTAAAATGGAGAAAAGTTGACTACCTTTGTGTTGTGTGTCACACTAAGCATGGAGAAAAGAAAGAAGTGTAAAGAGTTTTGAGAGGAAAAATTGTGGAAAAACATGGACAATCTCAAGGCTACAAGTCCATCTCCAGAGATCTTAATGTTCCTGTGTCCACTGTGCGCAATATCATCAAGAGGTTTACAGCCTGTGGCACTGTAGCTAACCTCCCTGGACCTGGACGGAAGAGCAAAATTAATGAAAAATCACAACGAAGGATTGCTCGAATGGTGAATAAAGAACCCTGATTAACTTCCAAACAAATTCAAGCTGATCTGCAGACACAGGGTACAACAGTGTCAGCTCGCACTATCCGTCGCCATCTGAATGAAAAGGGACGCTATGGTAGGAGACCCATGAGGACACCACTGCTGACACAAAGGCATAAAAAAGCAACACTGGAGTTTACCAAAATTTATGTGACAAAACCACAATCCTTCTGGGAGAAGGTACTGTGGACAGATGAGACAAAAGTAGAACTTTTTTGTAAAGGACATCATGGCACTGTTTACAGAAAAAGAAATGAGGCCTTCAAAGAAAAGAACACAGTCCCTAGAGTCAAACATGGTGGAGGTTCAAAGATGTTTTGGGGTTACTTTGCTGCTTCTGGCACTGAATGCCTTGACTCTGTGAACAGTATCATGAAATCTGATGTTTACCAAAGAATTTTGGGGCGCAACGTAGTGGTCAGTGTCAAAAAGCTGCATCTCCACCAGAAGTCATGGGTCTTCCAGCAGGACAATGACCCGAAACACACTTCAAAAAGCCCTCAGAAATGGTTACAAACAAAGCGCTGGAGAGTTCTGAAATGGCCAGCAATGAGTCCAGATCTGAATCCCTTAGAACACCTGTGGAGAGATCTGAAAACAGCAGTTGGGAGAAGGCATCCTTCAAATCTGAATGACCTGGAGCAGTTTGCAAAAGAAGAGTGGTCCAAAATTCCAGTAGAGAGGTGTAAGAAACTCATTCATGGTTACAGGAAGCGATTGATTTCACTTATTTTTTACAAAGGGGGTGCTACCAAATATTAAGTTAAGGGTGCCAATAATTTTGTCCAGTGCATTTTTTGGGTTCTGTGTGGAATTGTATCAGATTTGACTTTTCTTCTCTGTTTTTTTGTGTTGTTCCAATGCAAACAAAAAAGAAATGTGAGTACCAAAACAATTGCAAATGCAACAATTTTCTGAGAGAAGGGTTGCAGTTTCTGACAGAATTGCAAGGGTGCTGATATTTTTGGCCATGACTGTGTCGAATATAAATAGGAGGGAAAACAAAGCCCAAATTCCTTTAATCATCCATCACAATGAGAAAAACCAAAGAATATATTTCTGATGTGCAGCAAAAGATAATTGAGCTTCACAAATTAGTGAAGTGGCTTTAAGAAAAGAGCTAGAGCAGTGAAAATTCCCATTTCCACCATCAGGGCAATAATTAAGAATTTCCAATCAACATAAAATGAATACGAAACTGCCTGGAAGAGGACGTGTGTCTATATCGTCCTAATGCACGGTGAAAAGGAGAGTTTGAGTGGCTAAAGACAAGGACCACAGCTGGAGAATTGCAGAAAATAGTTGAGTCTCGGGGTCAGAAAACCTTAAAAAGAAACTGTCAAACAGCACCTACATCACCACATGTTGTTTGGGAGGGTTTCAAGAAAAATTCTCCTCGCTCATCCAAAAACAAACTCCAGTATATTCAGTTATCAGACACGACTGGAACTTCAAATGGGACTGGCTTCTATGGTCAGATGAAACTAAAAAATGAGCTTTTTAGCAGCAAACACTCAAGATGGGTTTGGTGAACACAGGGATAAAAAGTACCCCATGTGTACAATGAAATATACTGCTGTAATTTTGATGTTGTGGGCCTATATTTCTGCTTGAGGTCCTGGATATCTTGTTTAGACACATGGCATCATGGATTCTTTCAAATACCAACAGATATAAAATCAATAAGTGACTGACTCTGTTAGAAATCTTATAATGGGCCATGTTTGGATCTTCCCACCGTACAATAATCCAAACACAAACCTCAAAAACAACACAAAAATGGGTCACTGAGCACAAAACCAAGCTTCTGCTGGCCATTCCAGTCCTCTGACCTGAACCCTGTAGAAAATGAGTGGTGAACTGAAGAGGAGAAGCACCAACATGGAGCTGGGAATCTAAAGGGTCTGGAGTGATTCTGGATGAAGGAATGGTCTCTGATCTCTTGTGAGGTGTTCTCTAACCTCATCAGGCATTATAGGAGAAAATTTAGAGCTGTTAAACTGGCAAATATAGATTTCAAAAAGTATCGAATAAAAGGGTGCCGTTAATTGTGGCCAATGTGTATTAGAGAAATTATTTCATAATGATATTTCCCCCCATTTAAAATTCTTATTATCCAATGAAAGGTTAGATTTTTGTGAAATTTTTAAATAAAAGATCAAAAGGATTAACAAAGCAGATTAATTTTCACAGCCTTCTTTGATCATATTTACCAAGGGTGCCGATATTTTTGGCCATGATTGTATGTGTATATATATATATATATATATACACACACACACACACACACACACATATATAATATAATATAATATAATATAATATAATATAATATAATATAATATAATATAATATAATATAATATAATATAATAAATATATAAATGATTTAAAGAAATAATTTTTGTATTCATTTTTAATACATTTTCTAATAATCAACCATATCATCCTAAAAATACATAATGTTTTTTTTTACAAAAATATAAAGCAACACTGATAATAATAAAAGCAACATTGATAAGCAAATCAGCATTTTAGAATGATTTCTGAAGGATCATGTGACACTGAAGACTAGAGTAATGATGCTGAAAATTCAACTTTGATCACAGGAATAAATTACATTTTAAAATACTGTATATTCAAATAGAAACCAGTTATATTGAATTGTAATAAGATTTCACAATATGTGTTTTTACTGTAATGTTTATCAAATCAATGTATCCTTGGTGAGCAAAGGAGACTAAAACCATTTTAAAAAATGTCACCGACCCCAGACTTTTCAATGGCAGTGTGCTAAAAAGTAAATTTTTCTAACTTTTAGTATAGCATCAAGCTAAAAGACTAAAAGATGCAAAACTCTGCTTATGATTTGATTGCGTCTGTAAGAAGAGCGAGATGACGATGGCAGCTTACAGTAATGCTATAAATACGAGCACTGCTGCAGTTACTATATAGCATCACTTCACCCAGAGGAATATCTAATTGCCATGAGGTTGCTCTTTAATAGCTCAGGAACCTTAATGGAGTTCTCTGTCATGTTTCATTTAAGTATCAGGTTTGTCTCATATGGTTTCCTAAAATTCCCCAGGAGATTTAAAAATAAATACATATGAATCAGTCGTTGACATACAGTGGGAGTAAAGAGTTGTAAAATTAACATAAATGACAGCTCAGATCATTTGCTTTTTGAGTAATTTGATGCAAAATATTTGAGTTCATATTGAAATTTCTGACTTGTTTGCAGAAGATCACAGTTTGGGACATTGTTAAACATTTATTTACAACTCTTTGACAAGCTATTTTGTAGATTACTGTGGAAAAAATGGAAATGTATTTTATTTAATGTTTTCAGCTTTATGTATTTTATATCTATTTTTGATTTTATAATCATACTTTTGAAAAAAATGAATGTTCAGCAATTCAAAATCAGTCAATAAACTGACAGTAGTGTCATCATTGCAATGTTTGTGATTGGTCTTCTTTCTTACACGTATTTGCATACTGAATTGTGATTGGTTTAGTCTCTTCGCATATTTTAACTATTTATATGCACCTTTTCACCTCACAACTGTTTTGCTTCTTGTGTGCAGCTGACAGAAAACAAAATGCATAATGCCAAAAACCATAGACTACGACCTAAATGTACTTAATACTTAATAATAATGTTTTTTTTTTTTTTTTTTTTTTGCGGCCTTGTAAGCAGCGTCCTTCAGGAATTGCAAATCTAGTTAGCACTCAAATCTTATCATTTTCATACACGTGCCTTCAGTTTAGTTGGTGATCTTTTTAAGGAACACTATGAGTTTGTATCCAGCATTGGTTTCACTTTAGTCTTTCAGTGTCCAGATCTGGAGAGTTTGTAGATATGAAGGAGTTCTCTGTCTGAGTGTGTGTTTAAGTTAGTAGATGCACTTTTGCAGTACATACTGGGTTGGTGTTAAATGAACTGCAGGGGTAATTTACTGTAATTAACCCCAGTCCTATAGCACAGAAAGTCTCTCAGTGTAGACACTTACGCTCATATTCACCCACACCACACACGCCTGGCCTGAATGGAGAGTCTGTGTGCAGACTGCAGAGCAGTGTATTTCTGACTGGATAAACAGGAATCCCTGTACAAATACACAGGCCGGGGAGGACTCCACAAATAGATCGACTCTTAAGCCTGAAGTCAAACATTTTATGTTACATTTCAGTAGCATACAGCATATATACAGTATTAATACATAAATGGAAGCCTGTTTTTGCAACAAAATAAAAAAGGTAATTGCGACTCTTTTTTTTCAATTCTGAGTTTTTATATCACAATTATATAAACTACTATTATATAAATTGCAAATTTGAGAAGAATTACAAATTACAAGAATTACAAGATATGAGTGTATAATTACGACTTTTCCCCTCACTATTCCATGTTTACATTCTACAAGTATTAGGTTATATACTGTATCACAACAATTATGTTTTTTTTTCTCAGAATTTTTAGAAGTATGAACTATGAGAATAAAAAGTTGCAGTTTCCTTTATTTTTTATCTCGTGGTGGAAACAAGTTTCCATATTAATGTATTGCATAGCACAGTATTTTGGTAAATTTTACTTTTATGCCAAAAATCATTAGGATATTAAGTAAAGATCATGTTCCATGAAGATATTTTGTAAATTTCCTACCAGAAATATATCAAAACTTATTTTTTGATTTGTAATATGCATTTCTAAGAACTTCATTTGGACAATTTTAAAGGCAATTTTCTCAATATTAAAATTTTTTTCACCCTCAGATTCCAGATTTTCAAATAGTTGTATCTCAGCCAAATATTGTCCGATCCAAACAAACCATACATCAATGGAAAGCCTTTTTTTTTTTTTTTTTTTTTCAGCTTTCAGATGATGTATAAATCTCAATTTCAAAAGAAATGACCCTTATGACAGGTTTTGTGGTCCAGGGTCACAAATGACTAAATAATATAAATTATATTAAAGTAAAAATGTAATAAAAACACACTGAGCAACATGAAGCCACATCCACAATTGTTCCATTGATTTGAAGCTTTAATGTTGTTTTACAAAATTGTATTGTATAATAATAATTTTGAATATTTCCTATACATTAATTTCAGATAAATTTTAAGACCACTACTGTTACTATTACTACAACTACTAATATTAATAATAATTGTAATAGTGTCCCATTCTTCTTTCTTTCTTTTTTACATTTCTATAGCACTTTCTACAATACAGTTAGTTTCAAAGCAGATTCACAGTAATAAACAATGATGCAATCTTTTTCAAATATGAGCCAATTTCAAACAAAACAACAGTGTCATTAGTCAGCTTAAGTTTGTTATGAGTGCATTTAAGTGTCTTTCCATCATTACAGTGCTTTATATTCAAACTCGCATCCTTGTATCTCATTGCTTGATAGACAGTGACGCCCTCTCCTGGCTGACAGCAGTATTATTTATCTGTCCTCTTTAGCTCACATGTACAGGATTTCCAGTCTGTTACTGCCATCTGGTGACTATCAGCTGTAATGCTCCACATGCTATATTCAGAATAGCATGCTACCATAATACCATTATGTAATATGTATACTGTGCACCGTAGGCACATGTTCTGTAAACATAACATAAAATATCCAAATGACCCAAGCAGGTCGACAACATCTGGAGAAAGCTGTCAGAATTGTACATACACGTTTTAAGATCTTTACTCATGGGACCATGTTAAGAGCCAATCACCTGAACTGTAAGTGTCATGTGACTATTCACTTGGTTAAGCAATGCATTGTTTCACATACCTGTATATTTAAAAAAAAAATAGTAAGCAGTATACAGTATGCTGTGATGTAATTGAGCAGTATTCCAGCTAACAAAACTATGTTCTAATATTGTTTTATAAATGTTTCCATTAAGTTATGAAAACATTATTTCGGAATGTTCCCTGAACGTACAGTTGTTTAAATGCTTAAAAAAAAACATAGTATTTTTTTCCATACTATAACGGTCAGTGGGACCTAAAACCATCTGCTTACCAACATTCTTCAGCATGTGAAAGCTAACAGCTAGCTTTCTCCACATCTTGACTGGCTGATTATATATTTCATTAGGTAATACAATGACAACCAAACATATTTAAGTGGGACTGAAGTGTTCAAATATTTTTTGGGCCCCTATAGATTGTACCTAATCCCTCTGAAGACAACACAATACAACAAAAACATGCCCTTTGCATTCTTTAAGACATGCCTATCTCACTTTTACATTCTTATTCTCATATTCACCTTATTGTCAACCTGTGGTGCTAGAGAGACAGTAAAGAGAGTACTGAACCACCGCACTACAGAGACGGTGATGGTCTTCTGCTGTAAGACTGTGTGTGTGTGTGTGTGTGTGTGTGTGTGTGTGTGCGTGTGTGTGTGTCAGAGGAAATGAGCCCCACCTTAAAGAGGGGGAGGGAGAGAGAGAGACAGAGAGCCAAGAGGAAGACATTGTACTTTGGCTGCCCTGCTAAAGGAACACCCCCTCTCTCTGCCCTCCCACACCAACACCGCTTTCAGCATGTAGTATTTTTAAACAATAACTGTGCGCACACACAATTTTAGTTCATACCTATGTGTTTACTATAAAATTAAATCAAAATTTAAAAGTTAGATTTAAACATAAGATTTAGGCACATTAACAACAGATTTAATAAAAATATGATAATACAATAAGCTATACAGAATATAATAAAATAAAATAAAATAGAAGATTAACTCATATGTATTATGTTTATATAAGATACTGTATGTTATGTAAGACATCTTTAAAGACACAATAATACTATATATATATATATATATATATATATATATACACACGTATGTATGTATATATGTGTATGTGTATGTGTATGTGTGTGTGTGTGTGTGTGTGTGTGTGTGTGTGTGTGTGATTTAAAAAGTACTATAAATACAAAATATAACAAATTAATCTAGAAATGGAATTCTAGACTATAAATTAAAAAAGTCATCAACTGAGAAAATTTCTTTGATGTATTATTTCATATATTTATTAATTTTATATTTATTCTGTAATTCTAATATATTTAATATTATAAAAAATGTAGTTATATATTTTAAATATATGATTCTATATAGGCCTATAGAAAAAAACAACAAAATATTGTGCAATTCTCTATACATTTCAGCATTTATTTTCCTAACAGAGGCAAAGAGCAAAAGCAATATCCTGTTTCATCTAAATGTTGTCTTCTTCTACTTACTTAACTTATTATTTATTTAATCCCTCCCAGTCTTTTGGAAAATTATATTGCTAGCACTTCTCATGTTATTGCCTCCTTAAGATGAATCGCTTGTTATATTCTTCATTTGACCTTGGAAATAGCATCTGCTAAATGAATAAATGTAAATGCGAAAACTCTTGCCGGTAGCAAAACATCACGTGTGAGGTTCTGACCTCAAATCTGTCAGAGACTTTGGGATCGACTCAAACACACTCACACTTCCTCTCACACCTGCCATAACACTCTGAGCGCATGTGTGTGAACGTACGGCCCATGCAGGAATACTGCAGCGTGTGTGTGTGTGTGTGTGTGTGTGTGTGTGGCAACTCCTCTGAGGCTTTAGCTAACAGATGCTAGTTTTCCATCAAGAACCATTTCTTTCTTGTCTATTGCACAATTGAGCCCTGTGCGAGTAAACACATTATTTATCTGTTTGTTCAGCATGCTGCCCGTCTGAGAGGGATGAAATCATTCTCTGGGAATGTTCCCATAGGATGCTCATAGTGCTGCTTCATATTAGCAAATGGGAAGGTACGAAGATGAATTGCAACACAGATGCAGCCAAGGCTATTTTTTCCCCTCTGGTCCTTCATCCGTTAAACGTTTCGCCCTGAATTAGATAGAAGCTGCTGTGTGATGTTTGATTTTTTTTTTTCTTTGAGTCATTGTTGGTGCAGAAATCAAAATGCAATGAAAAGTGCATGAAACAACGTAATGAACTACATTTTCGTGAAACTGAAGACTGGAGTAATGATGCTGAAAATTCAGCTTTGCATCACAGGAATAAATTACATTTTAAAATATATTCCAATAGAAAACAGTTATTTAAAATGATGATAATATTTAACAATATTACTGTTTTTGCAGTATTTTTCATTAAATAAATGCATCCTTTATGAGCATAAGAGACATCTTTCAAAAACATTCAAAACAAATCTTATATGATTTCTCATTTTATATATATATATATATATATATATATATAGGCCTATATATTAAACTTGGCAGTTAAACCTAGCTAGTTGTCAAGGCAGCATTTCTACTTTATATTTAGTTTAAGTTGAATATATATATTTATAATTAAACTAAATAAAAATGAGAAATGCTGCTTTGACAATTAGCTATGTTTAACTGTTTTATATTTTATTTCAGTTAAAGTTTATTTTATTTCATGTAATGATTTATAAAAAAAAAAAAAAAAAGGTTTTTCTTTTAGTGATAAAATCCCTGGTTCAAGCTGCAGACAGTCTCTTGTGCTTTTACAATGCCTCTGAGTATTTCCTCAACTCATCATCTGACAAAAGCAAACACACCTAATCAGACGTCTGCATTTGGCAGCGTGCAGCACGTCTGGCCCACAGCAGGGAAATAACTTTGTTCCCAGGCTTCATTAGACAATGACGCCATGCAGACAATGTCAGGAAAGGTTTCTCTGCTGTCATCTTCTTTAGTTTAGGACAATGAGGAACCGCCCCATCTAACCTTTGATCCTGAAGGAGAGACAATAACAGGCCGTGGACAGGATCTGCTGGCTTTTGGTGAGAAAAAGGTTTGGCTGTACTGATTGACTGAGCATTCTGTACAAACACAAAACCGCTACTGTAAGACGAGAGCTGCAGAAATATAATGCGGAGAAATAGAGAGCAGTTGGTGGTTAAATGTAGGTCCTGGAGTATGAGAGGGCAGTGTGAAGAAACGACTGGTCCAAGGTCAGCCAAAGGGGAAGGATGAGAAATTCCAGCTCTGTCTGAATTCCTGCCAAACTCTATCTCTGTCTCAGGCTCGGAGGATTTCAGGGTGCTTTACGCTGAATATTCAGGGCAGATGTCAAGCTAACAGATGGCACAGGACAATGTATCCTCTCCACACCATTCGCATTAATATTACAGCACTCTCACACCTTTTGGATTTCCTCAGATGATTACTGGAAAGGTTTCTTTTAAAATCCTTTTTATAGATGACAGTGTGGAAATCACTGTTTTAAAATTCCCTGATATTTCCAGGTTCCTCGTGACCCTGGGAAACTGGGTGCCATTTACAGTAATAGATGCATTTCCATTGACAATTCAGGAAATACATTTATTATCAAGATGTC
Source organism: Onychostoma macrolepis (assembly GCF_012432095.1). NCBI lineage: Eukaryota > Metazoa > Chordata > Actinopteri > Cypriniformes > Cyprinidae > Onychostoma > Onychostoma macrolepis. The sequence goes on from NC_081161.1 coordinate 41,283,179, forward strand.
ACAAGGTCCTAGAAATTTCAAAATGGTCATTTCCACATCTGAAATGTCAAAGTTTAAATATATGTCAAATAAAATGAAATATAATAATAATAATAATATACATTGATATACAATATACATTAAAAATATACAATATTTTATCTACATCTTATGTAGAATGTATATTATAAAATAATAATAATAAATATATATATATATATATATATATATATATATATATATATATATATATATATTATATAACAACTGGAAATTGAGTATATATCACGTGAGAAGGTGTTGTCTGTTACTAAGCCACTGTGTACACATTTCGATATATGACCTTTAAGCAGTTATTGGCAAAACATATCAATATTTACCAACTGTGATGCAGATTCAGTGAAATGCTAAAAATGAAACGTGACCTGCCCTTTGCAAACATTGGCACAATGACCTGGGTGTGTGTTTTATGTGAGCAGAGGGACATCTGATACCATCGGTATCAAATCACACAGCACTGACATTTGGCCTCGGTTTCCAAGAGACGTCACTTCTGACCAAGAGCACAGCTGTTGTTTGACACACTAAACCTAAACCAACCTACATGAGTAACCCAGTTTTTATCAAGGCTATAGGTTATTCAACTTCTCATTCTTAAGTCTTCAACCTCTAACCTACTACAATTTGTAACCTATAACCCCTCTAAACTGGCAGATTTAAGCCAATTTAAGTAAAATGAGTGGAAAATGGGCAAATATTTAAAATGTATGTATTTGAATTGCATATAAAATTTCCAACTGTTTGGATTACACAGTTTTAAAATAAACTGATAATCTAATGTGATGCATATTTGTCAGTCGAAATGAAACGGGTGATATTTCCATAATAGTTAGCTACTAATAAACTTAATGTGCTTTAAATACACAATAACCAGATTTATATGTTTATCATCAAAAATTCCAGAGTTAGCCATATTTTAACCAAGTGCATAAGCATGTTAAACTATTTTTTACATTAAATATTTAAACTTAGACTTTAAACGTAAACTTTAAAGGTCATGGAAATATCAGGGAATTTCCACAGCTGGAAAAGTCAAAGTTGAAACATACATTTTTAATAATATGTAATATGATATAGCACATCAATAATAATACTATTATTATTATTATTGGGTCTTTAATGGTCATTTATAAACTTGAATTCTCTTATTTTGTCAATTTGAAGAATAAACTATTTGAATAAATGCATTTTGAAAATATGATTTTTATGATATAAATAGATGCAAATAGTTAATAATAAATTACAAAATAAACTTGAAATGTTTTTGTTTCATGTATGACTGACAAATGCATTGCATTAAGTTTATTATAGTTTAAAAAAAAAAAGGTGATTCAATACAATGCAATGCAAATAAATAAATCTTTTTCCTTCTTCTTCTTCTTTTTTTTTTTTTTTGGAGTGTAGTGGGAAGGACAGAAAGGGCAACAAAATAAAGTGTGTCGACTATAAATTCCCCTCACAGTGCTCTAGCCCGGAGGCAGCATGTTAACTAGATGCCAATGTCTGCCATTTGATAAGGTTTTTCCATAAATTATGAGCTCAGCGTCATTCTACTCACACCACATGCATCTTATTAGGTCTCAAATGTGTAACAAGGTGTTAATGCCACCAGAACAAATCCTTAGCACACTAAAGATTAGACTAAATTCCACAGCAACAAAACTGGCCAGGTGTGAGTTTATTGTAGTTTGCCACAGATTTATATTAGATTGCCACAGGCACAAATAAACCTTTACATTTACTAATTTAGCAGATGCTTTTATCCAAAGCAACTCAAATCATTTCATGTGTTGAGAAGTGGTGTGTTATTACTTTTGTGATCTGTGAGTTTTGCCTGGCCTCACATCTAGTGCAGGATGTATTTATATCTACATTAACAATAATGATATTTTCTGTACAGATACAGAGCTTACAAACTTTGCTTTTTCCCCTAAACGTGTCAGTCAAATTTCATTTCAGATGTTAACATTCCTGACGTCTCTTTCTCCCACATCAGCCATATACGTCTGCCTGCTTTTGAGGGTGAGGTGTTTACACTGATAATAATGAAACTGAAACAGGACACTGGAGACTGGGGGAGAAGACAGACCCTCACAGCACACGAGGGGAACCGCATTAGGACGGAGAAGGGTTTGCACTTCTCTCCTTTTTGCAGGAAATGGGCGAAACCTGGGCTGAAATTATTTCTCCGACATTTTGTGCTGTGAAGGAAGCGTCTCCTGATAGAAGAGGTCATTTGGCTTCCTGTTGTGCAGCAGCAGTTTTTATGTTTTTCAGCATGAAAAGAGCATGACAGGAAGGGTCAGGGGGTTTGGTAGTTACAACAGTGAAATACACTGCCAAATTAGCAGGATCAGTATCACAAAAACATGTGATGGTCACACGTCACCACAAAAATCAAAAGAAAAAAAGATTATATTTTATATAAATATTTAAATGACATTAATATTATTATTATTTTTTAATCACAATTAAGCACAAAAAGCCCCAATTCTCACTATTGTAATGCTACTTTTCCCTAAAAACTTCTCTTTAAATCAGGTTTAAGTTTAAAATATTTTAAGACAACGACTGTACAAGTATTTTACTATTTCATCATTTTTTATATTTTACTATATAAATTCTATATATGTAATAACATTTTTGATTTACTTTATAAAGCATATATAACTTTGTTTTGAATTACAAAATAATGCAAAAATCCACAAAAATTAACAGCAGATAGGTATAAGAAACAAATCTGAGTACAATATTACTGTATATATGTAATAAAATTATATGATTTACTATGCAAGTCATGATTTCGTTACGCAATTACAGTAATGAGAATTTTGGATGAAATGTGCATGATTGTAATGAAAATAATGCAAAAAATCACTACATTAACAGTAGATAGGCAAAAGAAAATATAAGAAAAAAATACAATACAATTCACATAAATAATTTTGTTTTGAATTAAATAGTAATGAGAATTTTGGATGAACTGTTATGAAAATTCAGCAAAAATTCACAGTAGATCGAAATTAACAGTAAATAGGCATATGAACAAAATAAGACGTTTTTTTTCTTTCTTTTGATTTTTGGGTATAATATGACATGGCATATTCTTGACACGTTTAGTGAGATTTACCTTAATGTAGATTGTTGTATTTACTTATACCTGAGATATAAAGCACTTTAACACCGAAATCTTACATTAATGGACTAATAAAGGAAATGTGTGTGATAAACTGCTACACTTTGAACGTGCGGCGGCAGAGATAAACATTCCAGACTTCAAACACACGGATGAAGGTAGCAGGAGGCTTATCTAGGACTATGATAACAAATGGAACACATCAGGAACTAATCAAAGAAGCTTCTGCGTAAAAACGCCCTTCAAAGGCATCGGGATTGTTAGTTTAACATCCTTCCACCTGTTTAGTGAAAGAAAAACTGAAATTCTTTGACAAAATCAAATGCTTCACTAAAATATGAGTTTGTTTCACAAAAAACGACTGAATAAACATGCCAGATTTCCTCTTATTTCTAATGCTAGGATGCATCATTTATGATAAATCGAAAGATTCATTTGCTCTGAGCACATATTTTCACATTTCGCTCACCCAGTGAAAACTTTTGGTCTCTTTCGTAGATTTAAAATAATCAAGTATTTTAATCTTTTGACTGACATGTCACACAATAACAGTTATGAGAAACAACATTTTTAATTACTTGAAATAAATACTCCAGTACATGCATGATAAAAAATGAGGGCGTGGGCAAAGGGAAAAAACACAGCACATTAAAATATAATTGTAAGTCTGGTAAATAGTGTAAAACCTATGGCACACACTCACAGCAGCTTTTACTCGTTACAAATTCACACATGGAATACGAACATTATTATGCTGATGATTTCTACAAATCTCAATGACATCCATTCAGCTAGACACTGAGGTAAAGACTTTCAGTTTCATTTTAAGGCTTCTGTTTTTGGCCATATTATATTCTCAACCGACACGGATTTTGCAAAAGTTGTCAGTTTTAGTAAAAGCTACTTCTTCCCCAATCACATCCAGTTTGAGGAAAACCTACAAATGTGAGCTTGAGTAAAGCCAACTGCCATGAAAAGTAAATTTAAACGTTTAATTTAATCATACTACACTCTTAAAAATAAAAGTTCTTAATTGGCATCGAAGGTTCCACAAAGAATCTTTAACATCCACCGAACCTTTCAAATGCAGAAAAGGTTCTTTAGATAATGGTTCTTTTGAGAACTGTTCTCTGCAAGGTTCTTTTTCGGAACCCAAATTGATTCTTCAATGGAATCGCTGTGAAAACCCTTTAGGCTGATGATACACAGGGCAACTTTTTGGGCAATTTTTTTTTTTTAACAATGTTGCTTGGTCACTTTCCCGTTGAGAATAGGTAACAAATTATCTGGATACTTTAGATCAGTCGTGGGTCCTGTGTCTCACCTGGTTGACGGCAACATTGCCTAAAGTTACCCAGCAACATTGCTCAAAAAGTGGCCCTGTGTATCATCAGCCTTACGGAACCTTTATTTTTAAGAGCATATGTGGGGTTAAACCTGATTAGATTCTTTGGTACTTCAAAATAACGTGCCAGGGAGGAGTTTTAATTCACAGAATGAGAGTTAACTGGCGGTAAAGTTCTAGGTGAGGATCGTTCCCTTAGTGCCTGAGACAGGAGTGTGCATCCGTCCGAGACGGCGCATGCAGAGTTTCGCAGCCGCTCCCGATAGATGGGCATCTGGGAGCTGCTCTCGGGATGCTGGGAAATATCCCTGAGGCCCTGGGTCAGGAGCACGCAGGCCGAAACCACGCTCATGGCGCCGCCCAGAACGGCCGTCTGCACCCCTTTGCCCTCGGGGGGGATAGTTGCGGCTTTGCCGAGGAACTGCGGCTCGGTGGCGAAACCCACCAAAGCGTGCACGGCCTGCACGAGCGGCCCGCTGAAGAGAACGCAGCGGTTGCGGGTCAGATCGCTCGGGCAGGCCTTTAGCTCACGCACGCATGCTAAAAGAGCCGTGGCGCTCGTGCTCATGCACTTGACACTGGCTTTGAACTGCTCTTTGGCGAACTTGTCCTTGGATTTATCACTGGCCAGAGAGGAGGCATCCGTAAGCGTGGTGAGGTTCTTCAGGATGTTCTGCGAGACTTCCAGAAGGAGCTGCGGAGTCAGGTCGACCAGAGCCGTTAAGCGGAGAACGTTGCATGTTTGCTCCACTTCTTGTCGGCATCGGGTGACTTTGTAGCGGTCAACCAGGCCAGAAACGGCAGCCTGGGAACCCGGGATCTCCACAGCCGCCAGGTAAGCGGCGTGCGCCGAATACTCGGTCAGCGAGACCACTAGGTCCCCCATCTCGACCAGTCGGTCCCCGACTTCCACGAACTTCCCCATGTTGAGCTGGCTCTGGATATCGTGAACGATGATCGACAGCTCCTTGGTTCGCGCGATCACCGTGTCGCGACATTTCTCGAACGTCTCCGCTACGGGCATCCCGTCAGTATTCACCACCGGCCTGGTCTCGCTGGACAGCAGGAGCAGCTCCGCCACCAGCTGCATTTTGCTCTTGCATGCGTCACAGATGGATGAAAGTCTTTTCCTTTGTTGCAAGCTTCCACAAAGGATGTTGGTAGAAACCTCACTATCTGATTTTCCCGAGCCACTACTAGCCATAGTAGTGTGGTCGCGCTAAAGTTCAAAATAAAGATCACAACGTACGTTCCCTTGTGCGAACATGTGATTTATGTCATTTTCTTCAGTAAATAAAAAGATTCCCGCACCTTCTCAGGGAGACTGAAACTGGCCAATAACGTCCTTCAGGAAAAAGTCCGCTCAGCTTTGAAAACTCAAAATAATATGAAACTTCACTCAATGCACCAATAAGGGAAGTACTTTAGAAAAATACTTGGATTTCAGGCAAAAGAGCTGATGAGAGCTGCAATTAAATATCCCTTCAAATGAATTGCCCGATGTTTAAATAATCAGATTTTAGGTGTGCATAATAACGAACACAGAATAGAATTCACAACTACCTCCGATAAGGTAGGCTACAGTCTGATCAGTTTCACAGGTTGTCAATGTCTCTCCAACAATGCAAAGAAACCAAAAACACTCTTTTCTACAAAAGGCTTCTGCAGTGCCATGTACAAGAAGATGCCCAGAAGAAGGCAAAGTGCAGGTTGACTTCCAGAATCGCTACTTTTGCTGTGTGGAATCTGTCATTTCAGGTTTTCTTCGTGTCATGCACATTACATGCATTTAAATACATGTCCTGCTGCAATGTGATGCTGCTGATGATATATTGACCGTCTTGCTGACCCGCCGACCGAAGCGGGAGACGCGCAGGCGCCCCGCCGCCACTGCACCATCATCCCAGGACACCTCGGAAACTCATAAAACGTTCCCGAACGACTTTCAGCCGTTTCTTTTTCGTACACAATCCAAGTTCTGCGGGCAAACTCAGTTCCTTATGCATATCTATTGTCCATACGCCCTCTCCAGCAGGAAAGCATCGGCTGTCCAGTGGCAGATAGTTTCGCTTTTGCTTGCCATTCTTTAAACGCTCGGCTGAAAGTTTTAACGCGGTTTCCGCGACGATAGCAAACTCCGTTTGCTGTTGAGACTCTCGCGCGTCGGTTGTAGTCTCCCGCTACATCTTGCGTATCAGGAAGCGGCGGGAGGGTGTGGCTGAATAGCCTGTTAGCTTCCCGCAAACTCTTGGCACTTTCATACCCTCCACAACCATTATTCCTGGTCAGCGAGACGAAATCCCTCCTTTTAAGTCTCCAGCCGCTCAAACGATACGCTTATTTTTCTGAGGTAACGTTAGTCGCGCGAGAAGTCGCGTTCATTCCTCACCCAGTCATCGTTTCCCGAGGCCCCGATGTGAGACTCAACTACCGGTCTGAGGGCAAAAGTTACACCCAAAGAGAAATTCCAGAGAAGTTCCTTGTGTTTCCCCTTTTCGTTTGTTTAGTTGTGTCTTGTTTCTGGTGTTTTGCCCCAGGTTTGCGCTTCCCTATAAATCCAACAGGTTCTCTCGCGTGTGGGTATTTACTACTTTCACAATGTTCGCATTCAGAGCGGCATAGAGCGAATTATTGTTTAGTTTAGCGGGAACGCCGGCGGCATTATTACATTTTTGTATTCTAAAGGTCGGTCTTCTCAACTGAAACGTTTTTTTTTTCTTTTTCTTCTTCTTCTTTTTTTCTTTCTGTCGCATTTTGTGCTGTTTGAAGTACATATCACTATGTTTACAATTAATATTATAAATATATATATATTTACATTGTATTTATATTCTATTATATTTATATTGAATAATATGTAAGGAGAAGAATTACATTAGAATTGATCATTGCAATGAAATGAATAAATAAATAAATTAGTAAATTAATAAAAATTAATTGTGAGTAAAAGGGTTCAATTGTGAGAAAATTCAAATGTATTGCTCCATTGTGTTTTTTGTTTAATTATTTATCTGTCATTTAAAGTAGCCTATATTTCATTATATGAATAAAATATACAAATATTAAATAAATAACTGCATAAATTAATTAGTAAATAAATAAATGCAAGGTAAAAGTACAAAAAAAAAAAAAACATTGCTCCATTGTATACATTATTTATTTATATTTATTTATAATCCATTTATATTGTTTTGTGCAAATATACATTATTCATCTATTATTCACGTTTTTATGTATTTATTTTTAGGCATTTGAAATAACTCAATCCAACACAAAAATAATTTTGTTGTCAAATATTTATTCGATTAGCTTTCACTCGTCCTCTTTTGTATGGCACTGGAGGAGTTCACTTGTAAATAATGGAAGTATACATGTGGCGAGGGGTCTTTATAACGCTAATGGAAATAATAGTTCAAAAATAAATCACCCTACCGCGCTGATAAACATATCAAACTGGCCTCAAAACAGCTGACTCATCTTGGGAAGGGAAATAGGATTCACCGCTGCAAATACTATGACGTAAATGCAGTAGAGTACTTTTCATTGGACAACAAGGAGATGTTGGGAGTGCGAAGGAGCCAATCAGAATCAACAGGGTGGGTCTGCTGCACTGAAAACCCGCCTCTTTGGACATGGGAAGGGCTTTCAGCAACGTAAAGGGTCATATATGATGACAGTCTAAATATTGCATTGTTAGGACTTACAAACATACTATGAAGATTTCATATAAAACACTTAAGCTTATCTTTAACCCTTAACATTACATTCTACAATGATGCATTGTTCTACTCCATCAGTTTCAAACAACAGATGTTCTTCATATTCAATGCAGAGATCCCTGATGTACTTTGTTTGGTTTGATTCCTTATTAAATTCCAGCAGAAAAAGCTACTGGATTACACAAAGCATGTGTATGTAGTGTTAGATGTGAACTGGGGCTGAGGCCGTGAATACTGCATGTCAGTTGTGCAGCTGCACAGGGCACTGTGCCATTGGGTGGGGTGTCCTGAGAGGAAACCGTTCTGATTCTGTTTCTTCTTCTTCTTTTTTCTTTCTGTCGCATTTTGTGCTGTTTGAAGTACATATCACTATGTTTACAATTAATATTATAAATATATATATATTTACATTGTATTTATATTCTATTATATTTATATTGAATAATATGTAAGGAGAAGAATTACATTAGAATTGATCATTGCAATGAAATGAATAAATAAATAAATTAGTAAATTAATAAAAATTAATTGTGAGTAAAAGGGTTCAATTGTGAGAAAATTCAAATGTATTGCTCCATTGTGTTTTTGTTTAATTATTTATCTGTCATTTAAAGTAGCCTATATTTCATTATATGAATAAAATATACAAATATTAAATAAATAACTGCATAAATTAATTAGTAAATAAATAAATGCAAGGTAAAAGTACAAAAAAAAAAAAAAAACATTGCGCTCCATTGTATACATTATTTATTTATATTTATTTATAATCCATTTATATTGTTTTGTGCAAATATACATTATTCATCTATTATTCACGTTTTTTATGTATTTATTTTTAGGCATTTGAAATAACTCAATCCAACACAAAAATAATTTTGTTGTCAAATATTTATTCGATTAGCTTTCACTCGTCCTCTTTTGTATGGCACTGGAGGAGTTCACTTGTAAATAATGGAAGTATACATGTGGCGAGGGGTCTTTATAACGCTAATGGAAATAATAGTTCAAAAATAAATCACCCTACCGCGCTGATAAACATATCAAACTGGCCTCAAAACAGCTGACTCATCTTGGGAAGGGAAATAGGATTCACCGCTGCAAATACTATGACGTAAATGCAGTAGAGTACTTTTCATTGGACAACAAGGAGATGTTGGGAGTGCGAAGGAGCCAATCAGAATCAACAGGGTGGGTCTGCTGCACTGAAAACCCGCCTCTTTGGACATGGGAAGGGCTTTCAGCAACGTAAAGGGTCATATATGATGACAGTCTAAATATTGCATTGTTAGGACTTACAAACATACTATGAAGATTTCATATAAAACACTTAAGCTTATCTTTAACCCTTAACATTACATTCTACAATGATGCATTGTTCTACTCCATCAGTTTCAAACAACAGATGTTCTTCATATTCAATGCAGAGATCCCTGATGTACTTTGTTTGGTTTGATTCCTTATTAAATTCCAGCAGAAAAAAGCTACTGGATTACACAAAGCATGTGTATGTAGTGTTAGATGTGAACTGGGGGCTGAGGCCGTGAATACTGCATGTCAGTTGTGCAGCTGCACAGGGCACTGTGCCATTGGGTGGGGTGTCCTGAGAGGAAACCGTTCTGATTCTGTTGAATGAGCCTCACACTTCATATGCGTCCCATGAACAAGCACTGTAGAGACCCAGCCTGTGCAGAGCTGGAAAAACATCAAATAATTATATATATATTATTTATATAATAAATAATTGTTACATTTTGTTACCTTTTATTTGGTATCAAAGGAGTTTAGCTATAATGCATGCACTTTTGCAAATACTGAATTTTTTTTATGAATGCATAATTAAACAAACAAACAAAAAATACAATACAAAAAAATGTAAATAAATAAAAAGTTACACTCTCACTCTATACAAAGTAAAAAATGTATAGCTTTGTATTTAAATGTTAATTAATTATAGATCATTTAAAACAGTTTTCAGAAATAGTCATTTTAGTGCATGCTATTATTTTATTATATAGCCTAAGTGTAATCTACTAATTATACTGCCCTCAAGATATGCATTATAACTAAGATGCACAATGCACGATGTTTATTTTATTTTATCTCATTATTTACCATGCACACTCATTAACTTTCTCTACATTACGTGTTTCTTCTTTTATACGTTCTTGTACTCAGGCTAATGCAAAATAACGTTTTTGAGGAGGGGGAAGGAAAGGTATGAAATAATCACAAACATGCATTGCATCAGAGACTCTTCGTAATGTATTTTGCATTTGATGCATCATATTCATATTATTAATCATTGTGTTTATTATCGTAATGCAATTATTTAACAGACTGTACTTTTTGTTATATTGTTTTTGGAAGAAATAAATGTTTAAAAAAACAAACAAAAAAACTTTTAACAGTAAGACACGTGATCACGTTGACACGCCCCCTTTCTTAAACCCATGACTAGCGGAAAGGTTTCAACCAATCAGCGAGCTCCAGGTTTAAAGATGGCGTCTCCCGTCAGCTGCAGGACTGTATCAGTATTGTTTTTTCTCATATTATTCATATCGGTTCATTGTACAGACACTAAACCAAAGAAGAAGAAAGATGTAAGGGATTATAATGATGCGGATATGGCCAGACTGCTGGAGGAGTGGGAGGTATGAACGAACTAACGAACGAGCACACTGCTGCAATCATTCAGTCATGTGCCTCTCACTATAAAATACCATGGTAACCGCCGAAATACCGTCGATGCTACTGCAAAACCATAATAAACGAATATAGGATCTCGTTCAAACGAGTTTTCAGAATAAACGTTGTCATTTGGTTTATTTTTTGATGCGTCTGGATGTTAATGTGAACTCTACGCTTTATTTGTAGTAACAGTAACTGTCATAACTAATATTTTGACGAAAACGGTTCAAATAAAGTGTATTTCACACTAGCAACTTTTCTTATAGTTATTTGTAGTTATTCATGTACACATTATTTAAAAATAATGTTTTTCATAGATAGATAGATAGATAGATAAACGATACAGTCAGACACTTATGTGGGAATGAAACGGGATGTGATTGGTGGATATCTTGCAAAGTTTAGCAGATTGACACATTTTATAAGGACACTCCTTGAGTCAAAGGTTGTCTTTGAAAGATCACGCTTCACAGAAATGAGCTAGATAGTGTCACAGTCATATAACCTCCTGAGACCCTGCATCCTCATATGAGGACATTATATTTTAGTGAATTTCTCAGAGACTATACATGCCACAGTTTTAAGTCTGGATGTTTTCAGAGATACTAAATGTTTGGATGTTTCAGCATGACTACTCCCTCTCCATGGTTTTCAAAAATGTCTTAATATTAATTTAGTGACACTCTTATGGAAATATGATTATATTTTGTAATTATCATTTAAATCTGACTCATTTTTAAACTGTGTGTCATGAATCAACATCTCAGGAAAATGTTATGGGGTTTCAAATCAAAATATGACTTTCTGTTACGAAACAGGACGTTGATTGCATGCATCTCCTCATATGATGACACCGGGACTAAAAGCATGTTTATTACGCATTTTGGGAGAAACAACAAATGAATAGGGAAACAAATTATATTTCAATGTTCCTATGAAATATTATATATTATTATGAAAATCTTGTCAATTATTAAACTTCTTTTTTCATTACATGTTGCCCCAAAAATACATTAATATGCAAATTAGATTTAGTTTATACAGGGTTCCCACACCTTGGTTAACTTCAAATTCAAGGACCTTTCAAGGACTTTCCAGGTCCAATACCCTCAAATTCAAGGACTTAATGTGGGGACACATTTCAAGTGAGAGCAAAGGTTCCATCGCGTCACCTTGTAAGATACATTGTTACAGTTTTCATGTGTCAAACACAACTATGCAAAAAAATTTTAGTTTTTTTGCATTTATTTTTGGCCATATGACAGAAATGTCAAATTAGCTGAATAGTTTATGCTTTTCTGCGAGTAAATTTCTCTTTTGACGGTTATTGTCGTTAAAGGAACACATCTCACGCGCTTTATATTAAAATACCGGGATGTGGCTGCTATTTTAAAACAGGATAATAAAGGGCTACAATTAAAATGTAGCGGTAATGAATTTGTTGTTGCTTATTTATTTATTTATTCTTAAGAAAAAAAATAAGATGTTCTTAAGAACAAATTTGAGAACGTCTTAAGATTTTTTCAAGAATTGCACTTAAGAAAATTCTTACGAACTTCTCAGAATTTATCTTAAGAAACTTCTTAATTTATTTCTTAAGAAGATTTTCGTGAATCCGGCCCCTGATATTTGTCGTATTTCTGTTTTGCATAAAATTGAATAATATTTGGTACAAACTATACTGTATTCTAAAATGATCTGATATTAACTTTTGCATGGATTTTATTGAAAAGAGCTTAGGCTCATGTAACCAGAAGTTTTAAGATATATGAATATGCTTTTACGTTTTTCTTGCCTCATGGCTTTACATTATCTTAACAAGCAAAGCAATTCAACATTACATCCTTTGGATCTCTGGCAAGCCATTCTTTGTAATCTTCTTTGGTGAGCCAAATATCTTGAAACTTGCATTTTCCAGTCATCACGTTTCAGCAGTTTCAGCCTATTTTTGCAATGTTTCACGGTGTGTCTGTGAAACATTGAGGTACCATCTTAGTAGTTTCGTGTGCGTGTGAACATCATGACAACGAACACCACAAAGTACCTCACGTGGGAAACACTTAACGTAACGCAGAAATGTGCAACGTAAATCAAGCAAGATAGTATGCCCAAAGTGTTGGCGAAATAATACATTAGCGGACCGGAGGGAATAATATGGAATTTTCAAGGACCTGTATCCATGTTTGTTTATTTTCAAAAACTTTCCAGGGCCTTGAAAATTTTTAATCAGATTCACAAACTTTCAAGGATTTCAAGGACCCGTGGGAACCCTGTTTATAGCTACATTGTATATAATGCGAAAACTCGTTTATGGCCATTTTACACACATTTTGCATAAAGAAAAATGGTATATCAAATCATTCTGTTATAACATAGTTGAGACTCATCTTTGGTTAAAAAAAAATAAAAATCCTGAAAACTAAAAATGTATTGGTGATTTTAAATAATCAATTGTTTTTGCCTATGCATGTTCAATTCATGTCCTTTTATAGCATAACTTATGTACAAAATACAATTTTTCCTTAAATCTTTTGCCCGGGTCTCAGGAAGTTAAAAAGTATTAAAGCGTACAAGATGATGTAAAAGTTAAAGCTATTGAAATATTACCTGCATATATTTGCATTTAGAATCGATGCTGAACGATGCATTAAAGTTTGAAAATAATTAATATTATAAGTAAGCCTATAAAATGTTTACAGTTTAAGGTTTTAAATGGTAAACATTAAATATTTAAAGTTTGAAAATGAATAATAAAAAATTTAAAGTTTTGAAGTATAAATATAAAATGCTGAATGTTTACATTTGAAAATAAATCAAATTCATTAAAAATAAAAATGCATGATATGCATGACGTCCAACAGCAGGGCTATGCGTTACATTCAATAAGCTGAAAAATATTCTATAATTTATAATGCGCAGTCCTGTCTACCAGTAATGTAAGTTTTGGCATTACATCTTGAAAATATATTTTCTTTCTTCGGTGATTAGAAATCTTTTTCTTTGACAGAAAGATGATGAGATCGAGGAGGGTGACTTACCCGAGCACAAGCGGTCTCCTCCGCCCATCGATTTCTCTAAGATAGACGCGTCCAAACCAGAGGAGCTCCTGAAGATGTCCAAGAAGGGAAGGACTCTGATGGTGTTTGCCACCGTGTCAGGAAACCCCACGGAGAAGGAGACGGAGGAGGTCACCAGCCTGTGGCAGGGAAGCCTCTTCAATGCCAACTTTGATATTCAGAGGTAACAACCATATTACTATGCAGATGTGTCCATTTTAAGGATGTCCGATGAGGATATTGATCGACTGTCAAAGCAGTTATATTATAGGTTTATATCTGTGTGACATCAGGTGTAGATATTTCATAACAAGAAAAATTAAATGTAAAGCAGCTCTAAAAATGACAATAGTGTCGGCATTTATCTTGTTTAACAAAAAAACATTCTCTTCAAATGCAACTGAATAAAACAATAAAAAATTTTTAAAAATACCTGTAACTTATAATGGGTTTCTTCTTTAGTTTGAATCTAGTCACGATCTTGAAAAGAATTGATTCTGTATAAAAGTGTGTAAACTGTTTGAACACAAAGTCTTGGAAAGGTTCGTTTAGAAAGTTCATTTTAAGGAACTGATTCAAAATAATTTACAGATTAATTTGAATTATTGCTCAGTTTTGCTTCTGGAATCCCTATGTCTTCTTTCTATAGTGCATTAAATATATAGCAGCTTATTAATATGTTTATAATTAGACTTATTTGACTTGTTTTCCTGTTAAAATATCTAAAAATTCAAGAGACACATTAAGAAACTAAACTGACTTGTTTTCAGAGAATCAGTCTTGTTTTCCAATCACATTTTTCTTTTCCTTTTAAAATATCTAAATATCTTTGAAACAAGATAAGATTACTACAAGATCAATTTTAGATTTTAATACTCAAATTTGATAGATTTATAGATTTTATAGATCTGCACTGGCAGATATTTTCACTTGCTTTTAAATATAAACGTGTATATATATATATATATATATATATAAGTTTTTTAATAAGTGAAATAATCTGGTGTGATTGAATGTGATAAAAATGTGATTTTATTACAATACTGCTGTTTATTATGTGTAGTTTGGGAAACTAGTTTGATCCCAACACTGTTTAATTAAAACAAATTTCTGCCTTTTATTTTATGTCATACCAGGACTAAAATTTTATACCATGTCTTCATCATTTTTACAACATTTTAAATACCTTTTATGTTTGTATTTAATTTTTTTTAACAAAGCAGACAACAGTCAGTGAAGAGCATGTTTGATATGAAATATTATTATGACTATTAGACGTGTGGGAAAAAAAGTTAAAATTAAGGTAAATATCATCTGAGAACAAAATATTTTTACAGTTTTATTATTTAATTTCATTATAACATTTTATGCATCATTTCCAATCAAGCTGTAATTGTGTTAATTTATGCAAAATGTCTAAAATAATTTGTGTGTTTTGTATACATAAAAAGCTAGGCAAAATATCATTAGAAGGACAAAGGAGTCAGTCAATTTATTAATATATATATATATATATATATATATATATATATATAATTTTTTTTTTTTTTTTTTTTTGATTGATTGATAGATTGTTAGATGTGGTAAAAAATGACATTTTTAATGGTTCAAGGGGGAAAAGTGGAATTGCAAAAGTTAAAGTGTTTTAGGGGAGGTTTTTTTTTTGTTTTAAAGAGCCCATAGAATGTTGTGATGCTAGAAACAAATTATGTATTTAACAACGATACTTTAAGAAGTAAATTTGAATCAGAGCTTCTGTGTGGCACAACCCTCTATTTTGAAGCTCTCCTTCTCAATCTCTTGAACTGCTCTTTGGCGCTCTGTCACCAGTCACTATAATCACTGTTTGTATCTTTCTCATCAGATTTGTGGTGGGATCCAACCGTGTCATCTTCATGCTGCGTGACGGGAGCTATGCCTGGGAGATTAAAGACTTCCTGGTCGCTCAGGACCGCTGTGAGGATGTGACCGTGGAAGGGCAGGTGTACCCTGGTAAAGCCGCCAAGAAAGATGCCAAGGGGAACAAGCAAAACGAGACCAAGAAGAAAGGAGACAAGAAAGCAGCCAACAGAGCAAATAAAAGCAAGCAGGAGCTTTGATACACGAGCCTCAAAGGCACAGCGTCTTAATGGGACTGAAGGAGCGTTTCTCTAACAGGTGTTACTAGGTACTTTGACACACAGGTTGATGAGTCAAATCTGCAATCTTTGTTTCAGTTTCTTTGATTTGTTTACTGTAACTCGCCTTATTTTTTTTCACAGTCTGAATCAAAGAATAAACCACTTTTACAATTACATTGCCATGCATTGAATTATTTGCAGTTGGTGTCAAACTGTTCATGTTAAAATTTTCAAATGCAGAAAAGTGTAGCACTTAAATAGTTCACCCAAAAATGAAAATATGCTGAAAAACTGCTCACCTTCAGGCCATCCAAAATGTACATTTTTGTATGTTTTTTTTAGAGTTTGTCTCTTCATCAGAGCAAATTTTGAGAAATTGAACATTACTCACCAATGGATCATCTGCAGTGAATGGGTGCCGTCAGAATCAGAGTCCAAACAGCTGAAAAAAAAAACATCTCAATAATCCACAAGTAATCCACACCACCCCAGTCCATCAATTAAAGTCTCGTGAAGCGAAAAGCTGCGTGATTCTCATCCAAAATAAAAGTTTTTGTTTACATTATATGTGTGTGTACTGTGCATATTTATGTATATATAAATAAACACACATACAGTATATATTTTGAAAATATGTACATGTATTTACATGTATATATTTATATTCATATAATTTAGATTATATATATTTATAAATATATTTAATATATAAACACATTTTTTATAAATATATACATGCATGTGTGTGTATTTAAATATACATAATAAATATACACAGTACACACATCTATTATGTAAACAAAACCTTATTTTGGATGCGATTAATCGTTTGACAGCACTAAACAAATCCTTCATTAAGGTTTTTAAACTTTACGCCATTGCTTCTGGCCAAAATATGAGCCCATAATGTTACATCCTCCAGTCAAAAAGTCCATCCTCTTGTCCTTGCACATCAAAATCCACCCACATATTTGTTTAGAACAGTTTTGGACTGCTTGTAATCGATGTTTAATCTGCATATTTCTCTCCTGATTCAGATTAGATGACTTTTTAACTGGAAAAAGCAATGTTATCCGTTAAAGTTAAAAGCGCCTTAATGATGGATTTTTTACTTATAAACATGCAGCTTTTCTCTTCACAAGATGTTAACTGATGGACTGGAGTGGTGTGGATTACTTATAGATTATTTGTGATATTTTTATCAGCTGTTTGGACTCATTCTGACGGCACCCATTCTCTTTAGTGGATACATTGGTGAGCAAATAATGTAATGCACATTTTCTAAAAAAATCGTTTAAATCTTGGATGGCCTGAGGGTGAGTACATTTTCTGCAAATTTAATTATTGTGTGAACTGTTCCTTTAAAGCCTAAAACAATGCTATTTTTCCCCACACCCCTTAGTCTAGACATTTCTCATTTTCAGCTGCATACGTTTTCTTTTATTCTATCATTTCCGTAGACATTTTTTTTTATTCAACAAGCTAGTACACAAGCAATCTGAGCTCAACAGCAGTAGAGAATATCTGATTTATCTGAAGGTTTACATAACAGCTTGTTGAAGGATGCTGGAATGCATTTGAAGGATGTGGCAGAAATGAACTGATCTGGAATCAGTCAAACAGCTTCTGGCAAAAGAAAATGAGTTTAGCAGCGGCAGAGTCTTTGCCCCAGTTTGAAAGAGAGCAACATTAGGCGCTAATAGAGTAATCGATCATCCTTTCTCTTCTGAAGCCCCATATGCCGTGATACCAGGGAAAACATAAGTACACCTCATGGAAATCTGTGAGCTTTTCAGCACTTTACTGAATGATAAATGTGATCTAATTGAAATAAACTTTTTTTTTGTTTTTGTTTGCAATCATCCATTAAACATTCATCCATTCTTGCAGGCGTTTGTTGTTCATCATCATCAACATTGACACATTTGTCCAATCCTTCCAGAACTGGGATGATAACGGCAAACTAACAGAGAGCCCTAATGGAAAATCCATTGCATAGTTTCAATACTAAATGTTTCTTTACCAACAAACATTTTTATTTATAAGTACATTTTCTGAATAAGAACTGTATATATAAAGAGCTTGGTAACACTTTACAATAAGGTTCATTAGTTAAACATTAGTTAATGTATTAACTAACATGAACTAACCATGAGCAATATATTTGTTACTGTATTTACTAATCTTCGCTAACGTTAGTTAATAAAAATACAGATGTTCATTGTTAGTTCATGTTAGTTCACAGTGCATTAACTAATGTTAACAAGATTTTAATAATGTATTAGTAAATGTTGAAATTAACATTAACAAAGATTAATAAACCCTGTATAAGTGCAATTTATTATTAATGTTAACTAATGTAGTTAACTAATGAACCTTATTGTAAAGTGTTACCAAGAGCTTTTGTTCTTCTGTCTTCTACTTCCAGAAGAAACCATAATGCATTTGCATTTGTTTGATTCATGATGTTGTAATTGCAGTTTTATAATTCTAATGAATATCTAGTTTATTTGCTTTTCAAAACTACTATCTTTCAAAAGCTTTTTCTGTAACTGAATTAAAAAATAATAAAAATCATGACCAGTCTTAAAGAAAAAATTGGCTGAATAACTTTTAAGATTAGTCTAAATCTTTTATGTAACCGGCCCATAATGTTAATGATATCAAACAGCCTTTTGAATATAATTTGCTCACTGGAAGACTGTTTTTTTTTAACCTTTGCGTGTATGTTTGGTAGACTTGCCATTTGAGTCTCCAGCTGATGACTTCAGTATTGGCAACAACAAATAAACAATAAAAAACACACAAATGTCCTGGAGAGCCTCATTCCCATTAACATTTGACAAGAGGATGACCGTTTTATATGAGTGTCATCTATTTGTCATGTGAGAACGCATTTGTAATTGCTTTGGACACGACTGATGCTCTGCATTAAATTAGGTCAAATAAGAAGATTTGACACTCCAGAAAACATAGCCAGTAACTCATGATGACATTCAAGAATGCTAGTGCAGTTTCCCATGTCTGAAGTAACACTTCCACAGTGACCGTAGAGCGCTTCAGGGTGCTTTACTGTGCAAACAGGTCCATATCTTTAGGGTACATGTACGTATGCCCAGAATGCAGGATCCACCCTAGTCCGGTATGGCCTCCATGGTCATTTTTCCAAACCATCTGCTGAAGAAACTCCTCATGGTCCCCCACCCCAACATCAACACACACTAGACACATACCATCAATCAACATCAGCTTATTTTATAGTGTTTGCTAAGGAAAGACACATTCCAGCATCACTGTTGTGCCGTTTTAAATGCCTTTGTGTTGATAGAAATCTATGGAAGCCCGTTTTTGCCAATGAATAAAAAAATGTAACTTTTTATTACACAATTCTGACTTTTTTTCTCGCAATTTCCAGTTTACATATCGCAATTCTGAAAAAATAAATAATTGTCAGAGAAAGTCAGAATTGTGTGATATAAACTCGCAATTGCAAGAAAAAGTCAGAATTTTATATGACGTAATTCAGACTTTTTTCTCGTAATTCTGACTTTTCTCAGAATTGTGAGATATAAACACGCAGTTGCGAATTACAAAGGCCAATTCGGAGGGGGAAAAAAAGACTATTTTCTTACAATTGCAAATTTATATCTCACAATTCTGACTTTATAACCTGCAATTGCGAGTTTATATCTCACAATTTTGACTATTTCTTTGAATTGTGAGTTTATATCTCACAATTTTGACTTTCAGTCAGAATTGTAAGATAAAAAGTTGCAATTTCCTTTTGATTTTATTTTTTATTCAGTGGTGGAAACAAACTGTCATATCTGTACTTGAACCCAGCTATAGAAAGGGAAAGTTCACCAAAAACGTGCATATATATATATATATATATATATATACACAGAAAGATAGTATCACTCCAACAATATGAGGAAAAAAGATTTATTTCTGTACAAAAGTCTTTATATTTTTTTCTTATCTAAAGTAATACATTTTTATTACTTGGAAATCATTCACATTTACATCACACCCATATACAACTTAAAGTTAATGTCATGTATATTTGAATTATACACTAAAGTGAAAATTGTACTTAAAGTTTTAGTTTTTACAGATAGGACAGAATTACATTACAACTTAAAAGTCCCTTAAAAGACGTCCCTTCTGGATTTTTTGTAATAGTGCCTGTACAATAAATAAGTATAAAATATATCTCTGTTATCAATCAGGATTTTTTGTATTTTTTTTTTTAGAAACACACAAAACATACAAAAACACTAACAAATTACAATCTCCGAAAAAAGACCAGCTATTTCGGCAAAGGGACAATGTCGTACTTCTTGCCAAATGGAAGAAAAGCCAATTCATCACAGATTTGATCATTTTATGATAAGACTGACATCTACTAATGCTCAGATTCAAATCCATTCTTGACTATTCAATTTAAAGGAACGGTTCACCAGAAAATGAGAATTGTGTCCATATCTGTTCACGCGTCTTGAAGCTGTATGGTGCTTTCAGAAGTTATGCTTGAAAAAAATATAAAACTAAAAATCTTGCTTGTTGTTACACTGAACGACATGAGGTGTAAATAAATGAGTGAAATTTTCATTTTTGGGTGACCAGTTCCTTTAAGGCCGGATTGTTGTTTTTTTGCTGGCTCTCTCGTTCAACAAAAACGAAACCAACTCTTGTGCGTGACAATTAAAATGAGGAAACCTCACGACATTTACAATCTGAAACCTCTTTTTCTACATATTTAGAAAAAACATGTTGAAACATGAAGGCAAACATCACCGAGAGGGACAAAAACAAGGAATGTTGCAATTGTTTTTAGTTTTTTTTTTCTTGTTTTTCTCCCGTCGAAACTCAAGTATAATCAACTGACGACACGATCCAAAAAATCACAACGTCCACGTTGTCACATACAATGGAATCCGCTGGGAGGGGTTTTTAGGTAACATAAACACATGCTGGGCTGTGATTGGTGCTTTAGGTTCAGTAGTCCTGGCGTGCGGCTGTTGCTGGGCTCGTCCGGCAGTGATGCTACTGCGAGTCTGAGATGTCCTGCAGCGTGTGTCGCTCGTCTTCATAGCTTCATCATCTTAATCACAGGGATGGGCAGCACTTGGTGGAGTTTGGCCCGCTCTTCATCAACACTCATCCTCACCCAGTCTGGCCGGAAGGAGCCTTTGAAGCCCACAAAGGCAAGTTTGTCTGGAAACAAAAACACCACAAAATGATTTTTAATGTCCTCATTCATGACAAAAATTTTGGTTAAGGCCAATTTATGTGCATCAACCTTTGCCAAACTGCAAACTGTAAAAAAAAATGTCAAGTACTAAATTATACAGGCTTTGATGTTGTGGTGCTTATTTAACAGCTTTCTGGAATACTTCATCCTGATTGGTCAATCGTGACATTCTTTGGTTAAATATTTTTGTATAATAAGGCTAAACTGCATGACCGTCATCCCTGTAGTGTAGTGTAGCTGTGCTAGTTTCATGTCTCCCATATCATTCAACACTTTTTATTCATATAATAATCTGAAATCAATATTTATTTTATTTATTTAAGCCATAAAATAACAGGAAAATATAAAGTTGATCAGTATCATAAAATCTTGAGTTGGAATGCTTTCATTTTTATTCCTTTGGGTTTCAGTACAGACTGGTCATGAGTCGGTGGTCTGTGAGACATTTGGTGTTGTTCACGGAACGAGCCGGTGGGAAGCACTTGGAATGTAAACTTAAGGGGCTTTGCCTGCTGGAATGACAATTCAATATGATAAATATAATATGTGAAGGGAGGGTCGAGAGGAAGGACCCTGCTGCTCTGGTATGCGTGTGTGTGTCCAGCCCAAAAAACAGCTTCTCTTCACACAACTCGACTCTTTTTCTTTCATTGTCTGGGGGCTTCACTGTCTTTTTTTGTGGTAATTCATCATAAAGTATCCCAGATACCATTGGGATGAAACTCTACGGCTAAAAAATAAGTGTGAATCGGTATCTGAGACACGTACAGATACACTACACTTCAAAAGTTTGGGTTCAGTCATTTTTTTTTTATGTTTTTGTCTCTTAAGTCTCTTATGCTCACCAAAGCTGCATTTATTCGATCAAAAATACAGTAAAAACTGAATAAATGTGAAATATTATTACAATTTTAAAGAGCTATTGTGTATTTGAATATATTTAAAAATGTAATTTATTCCTGTGATGCAAAGCTGAATTTTGGCAGCAATTACATTTGAAATAAAAATAGTTTGTAACATAATAAATGTCCTTACTGTCACTTTTGATCAATTTACTTTAGTCTTGATGAATAAAAATATTAATTTCTTTAAAACAAAAATCTTTCTGACCCTAAACTTTTGTACGGTAGGCCAAAATACATTAAGATCTATTTTGCTTGGTCACATGTGTTTCCTAGTATGCACATTTGTTTCAGACCTATAAATAATGTAAATTCCATTAGGTACTGATAATGTGAGACGTCTATCACAATCCTGAATTATTATGAGTGAAACTCGTTACCTTTCAACTTCACCGTCTGATCTGCTCCAAGGGTATCAAGAATTTTGGTCCATGGCCCTCTGGTGACCAGTTTCCCTTTAGAGGTGATCAAAACCACTGACCTGCAAGGGCAGAAAATTAGTTTCTATCAGACACAGCAGTTAAAAATAGAGAAATGCGGTTTCAACGCCCCTGAAATCAAGCTTCACTTTTATTTTACTTTACCTGCATAAAACTTGTGAAATTGTTGCTTAGTTGGCCATTTTTCAGTGGCCGCCCAAGCTAAATTTCAAGGCCACTGATGTATATGTTAGCATGCAATTTGTATCTCCCTATATGACTGTGTGATTATCTCCCGTTCGCTGCTTTTATGTGAGAATCCAAACACTCCAGCAGTGTCAGAGCGGTGCTACCCAACTTAACCGTGCAGAACGGATCAAATATCTGCACGGCCCACTTCACAGCACAGACCAATTTGGAAAGCGCCGCGTGTCGCACAAAGCCTGTGTGATACACTCGAATTCAACACATAATTCTCTACAGCGAAGCGCTACAGGAAGTGAAACATCTCAGATGGCTTCACGCTTAGCTGATAATGAGATGCTGTAAATCTAAAAAAAAAAATGCTTCTTTAAAAGCTGAAACAAAAGAAATTATTTTTGACCTGTTAAAAACTGTTTTGGTTTAATTTACAGAAGAAACAATGGTTTGAATGCCACAGAACAGTCATTTCTGTGTAGTAACATTGCATTGCGTGTGCATTTCATTCAGTATGCACGTAAACTGAAGATTCATGCATATATTTTTCTATTAATCTCACAGCTCAAACATTTGGAGTGCTCACTAAGGCTGAAAAAAAAATACTGAAAAAACCCCACACCAATATTGTGAAATATTACAATTTAAAATAACTGTTTTCTATTTGAATATATTGTAAAACGTAATTTATTCCTGTGATGCAAAGTTGCATTTTCAGCATCATTACTCCAGTCATTAGTCACATGATCCTTCAGAAATCATTCTAATATGCTAATTTGCTGCTCAAGAAACATTTATTATTATCAGTTTGCTTTTGATGAATTGAATGCATCCCTGCTGAATAAAAACCCTAGTAATTAGAATAGAATTTTCTAAAAGTAGATCATTTCATTGCATGTGTGCGTTTGATTTTGCATGGATGTAAACTATTCATGCATATATTCTGTATTAGTCTTACTCGTCTTTGAGATTTGTGATGTAGTTCTCTAGCTGAGCTGGAATTCCCATCAGGATTGAGTTCCTGAAGCCTTTAGACTCCAGGATTTTACCGCTGTGGCCGTCGATTACAGTCAGATGAATGCCGTCCTCTGATTGGTAGATCTTCTTTTCATTCACCTACAACAAGAAACAAGAACTTTATTTTCGTTTTATTTTTTTTTCTTTCAATATTTTACTTGGTCTGTCCCCATCCCTCTTTCCACTATTCATTTATCTGTAAACAAGTATAAAAATATAATATAATATAATATAATATCAAGGCCATAGTGGGCGATCAGCTAGACCTAGATTAAACCAGCTAAACATCAGCAAACCACCTTAGGCTTAGGCAGGCTAACTAGTGAATGAGAACTGATTTCCGGTCCCACTTTATATTAGGTGGCCTTAACTACTATGTACTTACACTTAAATTAATCATTTGGTACAATGCACTTATTGTGTACATACATGTTCTTACATTGTACTTATATTGTTAATAATACCTTTGTGTAATTACATCTGTAATTAATTTATGTAATTGCATAAATTGACCAATCCCTTACAGCTTAACCCACCCTTAAACTTACCCATACCACTTAACCTGTCTCTAACCTTACCCGTATCCCACCTCAATAACAGCAAAAGTGTCTTGCAATACAATATGAACACAATAAGTACATTGTACTTATTTTTTGATGTAAGTACATAGTAGTTAGGGCCACCTAATATAAAGTGTGACCGATTTTCCTCAGTTCTTTGTAAAACTCATTATTAATGACACATTACTAAGAGTTTGTACCTCAGTATAGGCGAAGTCCTCTTTGATGTGGAAGAAGCGTGTGTTATATGACTCCAGTTTGACTTCAAGGAAGTGCTCCAGTGTGTGAGGCTGTAAAGCAAACAAGAAAATTTGAGATTACAATAATATAACATTTAATAATATCTTCTTACTAGATGTTTGCACTTACATCTTGCATACATAATATCTGAACATATATACAATAAACGTTAAATGTCACTGTGGTTAAACTAATGGGGCCTGAACTTGTGAGGAAACTCCAAATGTGCCAATAGGCGAGATAACATCATATGAACATGCTGGCACTCAGGGAGATGCAGTTAATAATATATATGAGTGACAGACTAATATGCTTCCTCCACTTGGCTGAATAAGTATTATCAGTAATTGTACTCTAATGGAAATGTATAGGTGCTTTTCTATGCAATTAAAGTGAAATAACTGAACATAAATATAGGAGCCTGATAAAAATGCTCATTTTAGAAGATTTCAGACGGCATTTAGAGGCTTTTGCATCTGAACTCTTCATAGGCTAACCAAGACTTGTAATAACACTTGCATGTTGTTTCTCTTTTGTTGATTTTGATTGCTTCTAATGTCTTCATTTGTAAGTCGCTTTGGATAAATGCGTCTGCTTAATGACTAAATGTTAATGTAAATATAAATAATTAACATATACAGTGCCCTCCAAAAGTATTGGAACAGTAAACACATAATTGCTCTGTTGGCTGTGGAGTCAAGACATTTACAAATATGATTAAAATATGAATATGAGACAAAACTACAGAATGTCACATTTTATTATTGGGTGATTCAACGCATGGATGTTTTACCAGCTAAGAAGTCCAGCACTTTTAGAGTTCATCCCTCTATCTGATGTGAGCATAAGTATCGTAACAGTTGCCTCACAGGTCTTTCTAAGTGATCAGCTGTGTCCTGTTGCATTAATTCTTCAGATATTAAAAGCAGGGAATGTGTCGTATCAGTTATATCCATTACCTCTGAATTCTGAATCTTGCATTCAATGATGACACACAAACCAGAATGAAGACGAGGGAGCTGACTTTGAGAGAAAAGCAAGCAATTTGGATGCTAAAAGAAAAGAGGATTAGAGCTATAGCAAAAACAAAGGGCATGGAGAAATCAAGAGTTGGGAAACCACCAACAACAACCTGATCAGCTGAGAAAACAACAGTAGTTGATGCTCTGACAATCTACTGTCCTCAGGAGACTTTGACACAGGATCACAGATGCTACACAGCAAGATACAAACCTCTGACCAGCTCCAAAAATAGAAAGGCAAGATTAGAGTCTGCAGAAAAACACAAAGGTGAGCCAGAAGAGTTTTGGAACTGTGTTTATGGACCGATGAGACAAAGATGAACCTTTATCTAAGTGATGGGAAAGCAAAAATGTGAAGAAAAAAAGGGAACTGCAATGATCCCAAGCATACAGCCTCATCTGTAAAGTATGGTGGAGGTGGTGTCGTGGCATGGGCATGCATGGCTGTCTCTGGAACAGGCCCTCTCAACTTTACTGATGACTTAATGTATGATGACAGTAGCAGAATGAATTTGAAAGGGTACGAAACCATCTTGCCTACCGATATTCAAGAAAATGCCACCAGATTCATTGGGAAGTGCTTCATATTGCATCAGGACAATGGCCCAAAACACCCTGCCAGTTCAGTCAAGGAGTTTATAAGGGCAAAGAAATGGAAAGTCTTAGATTGCCCAAATCAATCTCCAGATTTAAATCTGATTGAACATGAATTTCACCAGCTGAAGAGGAGAGTAAAGGCAGAAACTCCCCAAAACAAGCAACAATTGCAATTGGCTGCATTAAAGGCTGGGAAAAGCATGTCAAAGGATGAGACCAAGAGTCTGGTGATGTCTATGGGTCACAGACTCACTGCTGTGATTGTGCGCAAGGGATCTGCAACTAAATATTAGCTTTTAATCTTTTATATCTGCCTTATGTTCAACTGTCCCAATACTTATGCTCACATCAATGAGTGGGATGAACTCTAAAAGTGCTGTTCTTTTTATTCGGTAAAACATATATGTGTTGAAACAGCTAATAATAAAATGTGACATTGTGTAGTTTTGTCACATATTCATCTTTTCATCTTATTTGCTAATGTCTTGACCCACAGCCAACAGAGCAATTTTGTCTTCACTGTTCCAATACTTTTGGAGAGCACTGTATATAATTAACATTGACATATATTTTATATATAATTTATAAAAAAAATTAAAATGTTAAAATGTAATTAAATGTAAATTGTAAATGTATAATATATAAATTGTATTGTATGTATTTTTATATATATATAATAAGAATAATAAGAATACCTATATTGGTTGAGCCACTAATTATTTTGACACACACATATAAAATGTAAAATATATATACTACTATATATACTGTATATTATATTTGTATAATTCATATACATTTATATTTATGTGGTATAGACATTTAGAAACAGTTTCCTCCATCACAATAGAGGACCCTTTCCAGCAAAAGTTTACAGAAACAGGTGTGCAAAATACAATAACTATCCAGTTGAACAAATGCTCACGCTGCATATTATCATTTATCCTGCAGGAGACAATCAAACACCTGCAAGACTAACAAAAGCACTGCTATTTTGTTTCTTTATACATCATCTTCAGAGCATCAGGCAAGTTGCAGCAATCTAGCAGGAACGTCCCACATCCGACCCGCAGCATCACGCTAGACTTCAAACACAGATGCTTTGTAAAGTCAAAAGTGTCTCCTCACCAGTTTGGAGCGAGGCAGTTTTTTGGGCATAGGCACATCTACGACGGGCATCTCGGTGTATCTGGGGTAGGCTTCAGCCATACAGTCACTGGGGCCGCTGCCGGGAGGAATCAGCGCTTTGATCTTCACTCTTTCACAACCCTTCACCGAGCAGAACGCAAAGTCTTCCTTCTCATTGTGTGCTTTGATTTTAAGGAAGAGCAGCCTGCGGGGAAGACGGCAGACAGACATGAGAGAGAGAGAAACACAGAGATCAGCACATGGACGGCAGCGACAGCGGGAGTTTGGAAGCTGTGACACTTTTAAAACCACTTCAAAACTTATAATTGACAAAACGGCAGCGTTTAGCATCCAGCCTCCTGGGTAATTTCACAGCAGTTCCAATCGAGTGATATTCCTCATTCCTACAATTTAATTATGTTTCATTAGCAAAGGAAGACTGACATAGCTAAATTAAGAACAGCTATTTTTTCATCCTCTATCAAAACACAGATGTCTTATAATAACTGCTACTTTGCTCAGTATGACTTTCCATTAGGCCAGGCAGTAGAAAAAAACACATGTTTAATTGAAAATATTTACTGTCCATTTCCTAAACATATTTAATTCAACATTATAATGGATTTTACAAGTTCTCTGTGTTTTTTTTCTTTTAAAACTTTATTAGTTTTCACACATGCATTCATTTATTAATAAAAGATGGAGAAATACCTATTTTATGGGTCATTAATTTAAAAAATAACGCCAGATGGGACATTTGGCAACAGTAAAATCATTCACACTCTTTTTATGGTCAAATAAAATTATCACCAAAGTTCAACAAGCAAAATAATCACCCACGAGCAAAACATACAAACCGATAAAAGAAAGCATCTATCAAAACATAATGTAAATGCAATATTATGTCCATAAAGTGTGGGGTAAAGTTGTTTTTATTATTGACTGTTTGCATATTTTATTTCAGTTTTTTGTACAAGAGATTTTTAAGACTATGAATCAATTAAAAATAAATAAATAAATAAATAAATAAATAAATAAATATATATATATATATATATATATATATATATATATATATATATATATATATATATATATATATATATATATATATATATATATATATATATATATATATATATATTTTATTTATACAACACTTCTTTCTGGTCCTCGAATCTGATTGGCTGTTATGAATGTCGATAATAGAATCCAACAGAACTCAAACAGCCGTTTCACTGTTTTATCACTCCGCTTGCCGAAGTTGTCGTATTTCTCACAGCGAAATGGCAGACGCCCAAATCCTCTATCATTTTAAAAACAATACTGTTTTGTCACAGAATGTTGTTTTAAGAGCTTTTTAGGCGAGAATGTACTTTTTTGGACTTCAAATATGCGGTTTGTTAATAAAGATAACGTCTATTTGAAAATTTGCATCAACATTTTTGGAGATGTGAGCTCCAGGGCGTCAGTGGCCGTTCAGCGCTCATAAACCCTCCGAGAGCAGACTCACGTCGGCCGGATCTTCTGGAATTTGCCGCTGGCTCTGATGTCTCTATAGTGGTTAAACATGAGATATATTTTATTTTGGGTAAATCTAACGGGCAGTCTTTGGTCTCATTAATCTATTCAATAAATAATATTTTGTATAAATAATAGTAGTATTTAGTATTGGTAAACAGTGTGTGTTCGTAATGGTGACTTTAGTTTCCTTGTTCCAAGAGACTGTTTTACGAGTCAGCAGTAAAGACTTCTAAATTGAAAAACACTAAAGTGCAATTTTGAAAAAGGAAGTTATTGTTTCTTTCAAAACCAGCTTGTACGCAGCCAACATGCACTGAGCAGCGCTGTCATCAGAAATCACCCTTAACCCTAGTGCGCTCCTCATTTGGGAGTCACACTCATGGTCTTCACAGTCAAAAGTGACCGGACACCTGAAATTATTATTTTTTCCTCTTCAGTAAAATCAATCTAATATATTTTTGTTCAATAATATTTTTTCCTTTGTATTTTGAGAGAATTTTATGGTACTAATTAATATTTATGCAATAATTATGATCAGTTTGTCCCACTGAAAATAGTACAACAATTGTTTCTAATTTTTTTAAAATAATTTTTCAATTTATGCAGTATTTCAGATGAAAATAGACACTAGGCCTTTAAAATCCAATTTTTGAATGCAGATTAGCACCTCCTGGTGTGAGCAAAGAAAGAAAAAACATGTAATTTCATGGTGTAACCACTAGTTGCCTGTATAGGACTCTATAGAGAGGCTAGAAAATTCCCTAGTTGTTTTTAGACATAATTGTTTACTTTTATTAGGTTGTGGATATAAATGTATATTTAGGCATTCTCACAGACTACTTTTTGTCAAGGTTTATTTATTTATTTATTTTTTGCATTATTATTATATAGGTTATTGTATTATTAATTAAAACATTAAAACTCTATAAAAATGCAACAAAACTGAACAGTAATGCTTTATCAGAGCCTAATCCTTCTGGCTCTGATCTGATTTCAACCTCTTATTTCAGTCTTCTAACTCATTTTGGCTATATGGTTATAGCCATACCAATTCATTTGAGTGTGTATAATTGTGTATGTGTGTGTCTGTGTGTGTCTGTGAGCGTGTGTGAGTGGATGTATCTGTTTTACACTCTTGATGTTTTAGAGTATAACCCATTCCTTGCGGTCCACTTTCTTACTGCATTGTAGTTGAATTATTGATTTTATTTTACATAGTTGCAGTGTTACAGGCACACCAGTTCATTGGGGTGTGTGTGTACAAGTGTGTGAGTGCGCATGTGTGTGAGTGAATGTGTTGATTTTGCACTCTAGATGTTTTAGAGTTTCACCCCTTCATTGCTGTGCAACGAGCCTATTGGACATTCTCAATTGTGAATATGAGATTGATCTGAAGAATGAATGCTGTATCAGATGCAGATAATCATGATTGCTCAGTCAGTCTCTCTCATAATACTCTAACAACACATGATATGCCACTTTTAATACAGTAATACAACAAGCTTTTAATAAAGTAACTCAACGTTCCTTCGTTACTAGTTCTAAAGTGATGTTTTAGAATTAGTAACAGAAGCTTGGGCTCAGCTGTTAAACTGTCAAAATGAGATATGGCTGTATATCGGCAATTTATTAATATTAAATATTTATAGAAATTTAAATATTCATATAGATTGCAATTATATATTAAAAGTAAAAAAAAAGATTATATTAAAATGAATATTGATATATTAATACAAGCTGGGAGCCACTAGGAACTTAAATAAATTGATTAATTGTATACTGATTTAAATAATTAGTATTGCATTTGGTGAACTACTGTGGTATTTAGTACACATGCACCAACACTGACTCTGGGTCGACTTTTCCTGATCTTGTTCTCACATTTTTCTGCATAAGTTCCTGTCTTCTCTCAACTATTCTTATCAATAAACAGGCCATTTCTATTTGGTATGGCATCTTTCTACATTCACTAGCACCACACCAGCAGCTGCAGAGAGATAGTGTCACACAGGGACTATATGAATCCAGCTGTTATCTGTCCATGCGGAGACACATCTGCTCTTACCCAGTGTCCTCCTCCCAGTAGTAATATCCTCTCGTCTGGTGAGAGTGGCCCATCTTTTCTCTCTGAGTGGTCCTCATGAACACCCCGGTCTTCCTCGTATCTTTGGTAAGGCGGTTGTGGATGTCGGAGATTATGGTGAACTCTGTGCCTTTAGGGTAGCAGATGCCCATGTTTATCCAGTCATTTCTGGAAAAGAAGCAACAACACTGCAGTATGAGTAAAGCACGCTAACTGAAGACTGGCAGACTCGAGGTAGTGTATTAGTATTAGCATCAATCACTAGGGGGCGCAATAGTCCTGGTTCAGAGGATCTGGATAATTTGGAAAGCAAGATGCTGTGCATTTTATTAAATATAATTAATAAACTGTGTTATGAATGTTGCTATTTGAATCTGGGATTGACATAAAAGTATGAATGATGTGTTATGCTTTATTCTGGCAGCTGTTCGTGAAGCTCTGGATTATCCTTTGTTTAAAAAGTAAAATATTCACATAAATTTCAACAAAGAAAATGAAAGAAACAACAGCATGCAGTTCTTAACTGTTTCTTAATTAAGTAAAAATTGCTTTATGTTTTTACAAGTAATTATTCAAGACAAATAAACAGTCAGTAATTAAACAAAGTACAAAGAAACTAATTACAAGCAAGTCGGCATAAATAAAGATACTAAGAGACAAATGAAGTAAAGTGTGCTTAAAATATTCAAGTAAACATTCAGAAATGAAACTAATAATAAAGCAATCACATTCAGAATGATATACATTAATTACTGTCATAATATGATAAATTAATAGTGATTATGTTGGAGTTTTACTGACAAGCAGATTTTTAATTAAACACAGCTGTACAGTTTTTTTTTTTTTGGCCTAATTTAGTGTTCACATTTGATCCTTGTGAGCTCATTACAGCTACTTAAGTTATCCAGCCAAGAGCAGTGAGTAATTTCCATGATTTGCTGTTAATATCGTGGTTTGATTATAATTAATGACACAGCGACAGGTCTATTAGACTGCATTTACACCCGAAGGCCTCATATACATATTCAGATGAGGCTAGAAATATTGGCTGATGTTCTAAGCACTCCTCCGATCTACCATTGGTTGGACAAACGGAACGCCCCGCCCCCAAATTCCTTACAGCTGTCGATCTATAGAGGGCTGTTATAGAAGAAATGGACATGTGATCAGCTAAGGACGAAATAGAAGGACAACCTTTTTTTCACATTCAGTATGACTATACAATACTACTATTACTACTACAACGAATTATTATTATTAAAAATAATATTTTTATTTTATTATTTAAATTATGCATTTTGAAAAAATCAATAAAGAAATTGCAATAATACAAATAAAGAAAAAAATCAAATAGACTGCATTTATAATAATAATTATTATTATTTAAATTATACCAATTAAATACATCAATAAAGAAATATACTACTATTGCAACAGTACTAAAAAATTTTTTTTAAGTATTTAATAACAATTATTATCAATAATAGTAATCATTAATAATAGCTCCAATAGAAAACTATAGAGCTTATTTATTTTGATGGAAAACTGCTGAGAGACCCTAAAGCTGCTCTCTTGCTGACAACAGATATCAATTATTAAATCATTGAACACTTTGAATTTTGACAACAAAAAAAACCTTGAACCTGAGTGAAGTAAAAACTAGCAAGACTATACTGTGATGCAGAAATTATGTATTTTTGTAGGGGTAAACCTGGAAACAAGATGCATTTCAGCACTTTCAGTTCAATTGTCCTGAAGTCAGTGTGTTTTTAAAGGATTGTGTGGTGTGGTGAACACACACCCAAGATAGACTATATATCTCAAACTTTCAAAAAATTTATTTATTTTTTAAATAAAGATTGAATGAGTTTTCAGGAGCTTAGTACTGGTAATGTTGAAGTCATGCAACTGTGGTATAGTTTGTTTATAGCCTACGTTTAGCTTTTTACTTCTGGTGATCGTATTTAGGCTTCAATTTGTGAAGACTATCATGATTAACCAAAACCTGTAAGAACCATCAACTTTTGTCAGTCACAGACCTTATTTTCAGCATTAATCAAAAAGCCAATGAAAAAATCCTATTGGGTTTTCGTCGAGGTAACCAGGGTAATGTGAACTTCTGGGGTGGCCTACAAAAACACGTGCTCACTGCAGCACACAGTCAATGCAGTCCATCTTTTGCTGACCTGTTGAAGTTGATGAGCCAGATGGTGACCTCGGCAGGAGCTGCTTGGTCCCAGTGCATGGTGTATCCTTTACCCAGCATGACCACAGGCTGGAATTGCTGGTAGTGGTTCCTCTTTCCCAGAGCACCAACCAGCTCCAGAGGCTTGTCTGGATACTCATCCTTCACCATCTTCATGTTCAGGTTGGCTGGGTTTCGGGTCTGGACATAAATCTGGAGGGGGGTATTTTGCATGGTATTTAAGTGCGTGTGAAAAAACCCCAGAGTGTTTGACAGCTTTGACAGATTTATTGCCTTTCTCTCGGAAAACAATTTTCAAAGAAGACTAAAGGCCCATTCACACCAAGGACGATAACTATGAAGATAACGATATAGTTCTAAAAAATCGTTCTCAATATTAAAGTGCCCCTATTATGGATTTTTGAAAATGTCCTTTCATGCAGTGTGTAACACAGCTCTAAGTGAATGAAAACATACTGCAAAGTTTTAAATCTGAAAGTGCACCGTGTATAAAGTTATTGTCTCTCAAAAGAAAGAGTCGACTCTGAATCATTGAAACGAGTCATTTTTAAAATGAACCCCAAGCTGTTTCATGTTGACGTCAACATGAAACATTAGCATATTGCCCGCCCACTTGTTGGTCTTTTCGTGTTGGTCTGAATGAAAATGCAAATTCATT
Source organism: Onychostoma macrolepis (assembly GCF_012432095.1). Classification (NCBI taxonomy): domain Eukaryota; kingdom Metazoa; phylum Chordata; class Actinopteri; order Cypriniformes; family Cyprinidae; genus Onychostoma; species Onychostoma macrolepis. Next base: position 41,317,096 of record NC_081161.1, read on the forward strand.
CTTTGCCACTAGGTGCTGCTTTTGGAGCGGTAAAAATAGCGGTTTCCCCGGTAACGCTGTACACAAAGCAGCACTGCAAAACAGGGATTAAAGGCATAATGGAATGAAAATGAGACCAATCAGACCAATCACCGCAGATTAGCGTCACGCAAAGGAGGGATTTGGAAAAATGAATCGTTGAGCGAATCGTTTGGGAGTCGTTGAGCAAGTAAGGTAAAAATAAATGCATATTATAAGACAATGAAAGTGTTTTTTGACCTTGCATGCATGTCAACCTGTTGTTGGGGACTCCCAAAACCAAAATATGAACCTTAAAATAAGAGTCCACACCACAGCTATAACGATAATGGCACAGAAAAACGATATCGTTGGAATCACTTTAAGAACGATTTTTTTCCAGCTGATGAATGATAAAAACATTGACACCCAATCAGAATCCATCCTGCTATAACGAGCTCGTGAATTTAAAGCAGCAGATGAGCATGCACTGAGAATAAACAGACGATATCGTCTGCTGGTGTGGATGCTAATATCTTTATCTTAATAGTTATCGTTCTTTGTGTGAACAGGGCTTAGCAAGGTTGTCTGGCTTTGTAAACACAGTTCTTGGAATGTACTGAACAAGGTGCTGCTGTTTGCATGTAGATGCTTGTGTACCGACCGGCTGAATGAAGGCCGCTGACACCAAACATGGGAATGTTTTGGGAGTAACAGGAGGGTGTGGGTCGGACTCACCTGGGCGTAGTGCCCGCTGCAGATGGCAGCTCTCCAGTCAGGGATGTCAATGCAGTCGGGGTGTCTCAGGAGCCAGTTGTCCTCTTTGACTAGGAAAGCACCCGGGTATTCGCTCACCGAACCGTCGATGTCATGGAAAATGGTTGTCTTGTCGCCGTCCATCTCCATCTTATTGAACCAGGGGCCCGGTTCACCAAAGAACACGCGTGAGGTGATCTAGAGCCACGATTACAGAAAAGGGAACGGCAAACATGGGAAATTAGGAAATTATTTATGGCTTGTCTGTATTCTCTGAATACAATTTTTGATGTGTTTTCTGTACTTTTCAAATCAATAGCTGTAACAGATCACATTTAGTAACAGTTTTGGCAAAAATGTGGTTCTACATCTGATCTGCATTTAAACATCTTAATTTAGAATATTTTACATGATTTATTTATATATTTACACCTCCTATACCATTTAAACATTTGGGGTCAGTAAGATATTGTTAATGTTTTTGAAAGTGTCTTATGCTCACCAAGGCTGCATTTATTTAAATAAAAAAAATACAGTAAAAAAAAGTAAAATTGTGAAATATTATTAAAACTTAAAAAGACTGAATTGTAATATATTTTAAAATGTAATTTATTCCTGTGATGCAAAACTGAATTTTCAGTATCATTACTCCAGTCTTCAGTGTTACATGATCCTTCAGAAATCATTCTAATATGCTGATCTGTGATCAAGGGAACATTTCTGATTATTATCAATTTTCAAAACAAACAAAAATTAAAATAAAATAAAACAAAACAAAACATTTTATCAGAATTATTTGATGAACCAAAAGATTTTAAAGTATTTATTTAATATATACATTTTTTTAAAACATAAATGTCACTTTTGATCAATTTAATTCAGTTAAATTCAATTTATACAATTTAATTACATTTCTTTAAAAAATCTTTACAAATTGTACTGACGCCAATTTTTTAACAGTAGTGTATATTAAATATCCATTTGCATATTTGGATATTCTGGTTAATTAAACACAATTAAAAAAATTAAATGAAAGTAATATTATAATAATATTATTTATTAATATTTATGACTCTAAACTCTGATTACTAATTCTCACACCTGTGTGACCACATTTGTTAGATTCTATGTTACTGTGGCAAGATGCAATGTTGCTCAGCAACCATAAATCCCAAAAATTCCAATTTGTTACATTTATATTAGTTCTTTTATGTTTTGACTTGTTTGGGATGCATGTATTCATGTTTCTTTGTTGTTGTCATATGGAAATATCATAAGTATATATACTTGCGCAAATTTATCATCATAAACAATGCTCACAATATCTCTACTGTCGCACATTATGCACTGCCACACAATCCTAATCAGATTTCTGCTCAAGACTGCTGCAGCCAATGAAGCCTCATATCTGACTATTGGAAGTGACAGGAGGGTGGGAGAGAGATGATTATAACCAGAGGAAGGACAACCTCTGTCAGTGAGAAGACGCTCTAAAATGTTATAATCCTCTTTGACATCCTGCACAAAATCAATCAGAGTTCCTGGAATAGCTCAGAGACAGTGACCCCATCCACTGTTATTAAGCAGCACAAAGAGCGCTGACATACATTTTGTCACAGGGTCAGAGAGCACAGAGGTCTGGATGATAGCAGACATCGCTCGAGGGGTGGTGCTTACCGGCACGTCATTGAAGGTGATGTCAGTAACGTTGTTGTTCGGGCAGCTCTGCCATGAGTTGTTCAGGCGGAAGCCAAAAGCGCTGGTGTGTCGCCCGTCGAGAGCGATGAATTTGCGGAACGTGCAGTTCTGGATGTTGATCGGCCCGTCGTAGATTTGCATTCCACGAATGGGGAAGTCCCTGCAGGGCAGACGGCAATGACATCCATGAACTGGTTTACACTCATCAAATAATGAATTTATTCCATGTAATGCAATGGACAGAGGAGAGTTTAAAATCTGAATCAACTAGATGCACTAAATGAGAAAAGGTCATTTTATTATTATTTATACTACAGTTTATTAATGTGAATGTTTGAATTAGCCTCTAATTTAATTTTTTTTCTTTGTTTTTTTAGTAATTTTGTTATATACTTTTGTTATTTATTTATTTTAAATAAAATAATTATTTTATTTTATTTTTATTTTAGTTAAGTTGTAGTTTATTTTTATCTCTAGATAGTAATTTTAGTGATTCAACCTAAACTTATTTTATTGAGTTTCCAATGCAAACATTTTAATTTTTGTTTAGTTTTTCATATAATATTTGTTTGATTTTTTTCAGCTTTATCTCAATTAAAAAAAAAACACAGTATATAAGACATAGTTAATAGTTTTGCTTTAATGACAATAACAGTGAATTGAATAACAAAAATATTGACTTATAAGCATTGATAAAATATTATTTTTTTGCCTTGCCTTGAGAAAAAAAAAAATCTTGTGATAACGTGATTGATATAGCTTTTTTAATGTTGTTATTGTTATTATTATTCATACTATTTGAATTAGCTTTTATTTTTATATTATCAGTAATTATAGTTCGTTTTTTTTGTAATTTTGTTGCTTTTGTCATTTTTTATTCATTTTTTAAAATATTACTCTTTAGGTTCAATTTATTTTCATTATAGTTTTAGTTAGTTTACATTTATTTCCAGTTAGTAATTTTAGTGATTCAACTTAAACTTATTTCAGTTCGCTGCCAATGCAAACTTTCAATTTCTTTAGTTTTTCATGTAATATTTCTATTTATATTTCAGCTTTATTTCAATGAACAAAATGTTTTTAATAGCTTTAGTTAACGACAATAACCCCAAATTGAATAACAAAATAATGATTTATGCTTTCATACATTATTACTTTTTGCTTTATCTTGGGAAGAAAACTTTGAAATGACTGAGATAACTTTTTACTTTTATTATAATTATTATTATTTTCATTATTTAAAAAAGACTAGCGTATGACCTCTGTGGGTTTAGTCATATGGAATGAAGCGTACTGCTGTTCTTACTATTTTCCTCCTCATTTTGAACAGCTATAACTTTCTGTCCCAGTGGTGGAAACTCGCCAAACTTGGCATGCATGAAAGGTCTGGGGGTTAATTATATTTTCTTTCATTTTGGGATGGATGGTCGCCTAGCAACTAGCAGTTACATTTTCAATATTTGAAACATCCGCTGGCCTGTCTGAGCTTAAAATTTCACAGTCCTTCTCATGAGTGATAAATTTTCCCAAAGGACCCATAAGTTTCGCCCTGTAAGTTGTTTTATCATTATTTATGGAGATTTTTTTTTGCATGGCATCTTTGGATAGCCAGTATAAGTTTGCATAATTGGGTTTTTTCTGAATGTTCACATTACAGTGCATGACTCTCAATGCATCTGATAATAATGTTAAAGGTGAAGCGTAGTGAATTTATAAATTACAACTAGCACAAAATTGCAATTTTGTTGAAATCAATTGATTTTGCAATTCTGTTTGCTGCCACTTCACCTTTAAAATGTGGCTAATCCTTTTTAGTGACGGCTGAATTGTCAAATTAAAGCTCTTTTCCACAATCTAAAAGAATAATGCTTGAAGTTTAAAGAAGAATGCACCTGACACTTTTAAGAGAAAAAGGGAGAGATTTTTTTTTTCTTTCAGCATGACTCTCATGGGTGCAATAAAGATGGTGGTAAAAGTGTTTTATCATTCAATTTTTGTACACATCCATCCAAAATCCAGCATTTTCTATAGGAGCAGAAGACAGAGAATATAAAGTGACAGGTGCTGAGCTGCAATATTACAGATGAAAGTCAAGCACATGAAATCCTCAAGCCCTGTCAGGTATAAAGGAGTCTAGAGATAAATTGCTCTGAGACGTCAGAGAAAACAAAGTAAAAGCTGAAACTTTGGATTGATTTCTTCCCAATTGTAAACACAAAACTCACTAAGCATATTTCATCTTTACAGCAGTTTCCTCTACCGGCTGAATTCCACTAATTGTAGCTTGCAGCTATATTTATTTTCGCTATTTAGTTTACTGTAGGTGAAACTACACACTTAACCTTCAGTCAACATGAAGTCAAAATAGACTTTCTTAAAGGAATAGTTCTCCCAAAAATGAACATTTACTCACCCTCAGGCCATCCAAAATGTGGATGAGTTTGTTTCTTCATCAGAACAGATTTGGAGAAATGTAGCATTACATCACTTGCTCACCAAATGATCTTCTGCAGTGAATGGGTGCCGTCAGAATGAGAGTCCAAACAGCTGATAAAAACATCACAATAATCCACAGTCCAGTCCATCAGTTAACATCTTGTGAAGTGAAAGACCATGTGTGTAAAAAATAAATCCACCATTAATGCATCAAACCATTGTTTCCATCTAAATAAAATATGAGTCCATAATAACGCTTCCTCCTTCCTCCAAGTCCATCTCCTGATGACCTCTCACATCACAATCCAATGACATATTTGTTAATGAACTGCTTCAGACTGTTTTCACTTGTAAACAGCGCTTAATCTGTGCATATTTCTCTCCTGATTCAGAAGAGATGACTTTTTCACTGGAAAAAGCAATATTATGGATAGAAGACTTATTTTAGCCTTTGATTTTCTTACAGATGCACAGCTTTTTGTTTCACAAGATGTTAACTGATGGACTGGAGGGGTGTGGATTGCATGTGGATTATTGTGATGTTTTTTTTGTCAGCTGTTGGACTCTCATTCTGGCGGCACCCATTCACTGCAGAGGATCCATTGGTGAGCAAGTGATGCAATGCTACATTTCTCCAAATCTGTTCTGGTGAATAAACAAACTCATCTACATCTTGGATGGATTGACAGTTAAGAAATTTTCAGCATTTCATTTACATTTTTAGGTGAACTATTCCTTTAATAAATATTCATGGTCTTATTTCAGAGAAACAACAATGCACTTTATTCCTTTTTGATTGACATTACAATGTCTTGATCCAATCAATTCCTGATGGATAAAATCAAGCCCTACCCAACATTTTTTAACTTTGATTATCTTGTCGCATATAAATGGCAAATATGCGCATATATTAACAGAAGTAAATTGGTTGCAAATGCAGATTCATACTGACAACTCACTTAAGCCTACAGGCAACAAGTAGCTGAAGGCTCTATCAATGTTTTGTCATTTGTAACGATTTCTTTCAGTGTTTTAAAAACAGTTCTTTCAGTTCACCAGCTCTAGGACAGCTGTGATATCTCAGGACAGCTAATTCAGTGATATCTGTCAGATAATGGGCATATTTTCTGAGTGACATTCCACAAAATATGGCTTACAGCACCTTCAAGACGTTTCTGGGAAAAATGTGGGCATTAATAGGTCAAAGTCAAAACCAAGGTCGGAGTGATTTTTCTCTTTGCAAGGCCACTGAAACGAACAAATGTCTCCCTAGAAACCTTGGTGCACACTTCCACACCATTCACAATGCTTTAAATAGTGTTTTCAAGTGCAAAAACAAGATAAATGGTAAACTGATGTTCACGACACTCACACTCCTCTGGGCAGAGACCTGCCGAGATGATCGGGGCCGCCAGGACCCCAGGATTGATCAATCAAGTCAGGCATCCCTCTGTTCCCGCTCTCTCCCACAAACAGAGAGTTCTTCACCTCCTGACGGGAGCCGTCGTCATCCGGGAAGGTTCCTCCACTGCGCACGAACACAGAAGCACAAAGTGAGAAAAACTGCGTGCGAATCCACACCTTTTGAGAATAAATTACTTTCACATTCCCACAAAAGCCCTGACTCCTTCCCTGCATCTTAAGAAGACGCCCATATAAGGCATTTTCCAATTACAGGCAATACGCCCTGCACTATAATGAATTCAGCAAATATGAACACATTTCATTTTTAGACTGCTGAAATGTGTGCAAAGAAAATAATAAAACAAAGGAAAAATGGTGATTAGCCGGTTTACCTGGCGAGAGTCAGGCCGATTCCATTATCAGCGAACCTGCGTGCAATTAAGATGAAGGAACATGTCAATGCTGACCGCATGCCATGCACACCTCAATAACGCTCAACAGACAATCACAACTGACTCACATGCATGATTGAAGTCATAAATCTGAGCCAGAGATGACAACAGAATGAGAATTGATTTGCCAACTGTAGTTATTTCACTGAAGCTCTGTTAAAACCCTCACAAGCATAGAACTTTTAAAAATGCAGTACATTTAAATCATCAATTTTAATGAAGTCCTTCAGTGGACGTTGCATTTTATCATACAGTGATAATTCAGATTCATCATACAAAAACAAATATTCTTGTTAAACAAGATACTAAACTTTTATCTGGATAAAAATAAAACAAAACAAAAAACTAAATGAAATAAAATGCTGCATAAATTAGATAAATATCACACAATGGCATAAATACCAGTGGAAAATTTAAGAATAAATGTCCCATCTGGCTTGGATTGAAACAAAACAAAACAGGCTCAAACTATGTCCACAATCACATAATTACCTGTGGGAATCGTCACATTAAATTATTGAAAAATAAAGTAAAGTAAAATAAAATGAAATAAAATAAAACTTACTGGCAATCGTCCAGCCAAACGTCTCCTCCTCTCAGCCATGCACCATGGTCCTGGTTCTTGTAGGCCACAAAATG